>NW_026600729.1:12500-138470 GCF_029448725.1 Salvelinus fontinalis | reverse complement strand
CTCTACAGTTTCCCCTATGTGAAAACAACATGAGCCTCTACATTGAAAAGGGCTTACAGGAAGAGTAGAGGTTGAATGCTCGGTGATGAAAACATTGTTTCTGCCCCTCCAATCGGTCACTTCCTCTTCATTGAAGGAGCCCCCCCCCATTTAGACCCACCTCATCACTTTATAGGAGGTTAACCGACCATCACAGTACAAAAGAAACTGTGTGTGTGTGTGTGTGTGTGTGTGTGTGTGTGTGTGTGTGTGTGTGTGTGTGTGTGTGTGTGTGTGTGTGTGTGTGTGTGTGTGTGTGTGTGTGTGTGTGGGTTAAACATAATGGATCATTGCTTTATCCAGTGATTTGTCTAAAGGTCAGGGATGACCTCATCCCAGCGCTGATTTCTTCCGGGTCATTAGCTCAGCCTAAGTCCTTCCATCCTTCTGCTTGTTTCCGTCCTATAGACAACCTACGGAGACACACTGAGGACCAGAGGGTATCTGGTGTCCAATAAATACCCACACCACCACCACTTCTTTCAGGGAGTGAAAGGATCGGTAGGGTCTGAAGTGGTGGCCCATAGTGCCGGCTAAAGTACTGAAAATACAGGAAGAGTAGTGAGAAAACAACAAATCACAGAAAATACAGGAAGAGCAGTGAGAAAGTAACAAGTTACAGAAAATACAGGAAGAGTAGTGAGAAAGCAACACATCACTGTAAATACAGGAAGAGTAGTGCGAAAGCAACAAATTACAGAAAATACAGGAAGAGTAGTGAGAAAGCAACAAATCACTGTAAATACAGGAAGAGTAGTGAGAAAGCAACAAATTACAGAAAATACAGGAAGAGCAGTGAGAAAGCAACAAATCACAGAAAATACAGGAAGAGCAGTGAGAAGGCAACAAATCACAGAAAATACAGAAAGAGTAGTGAGAAAGCAACACATCACTGTAAATACAGGAAGAGCAGTGAGAAAGCAACACATCGCAGAAAATACAGGAAGAGTAGTGAGAAAGCAACAAATTACAGAAAATACAGGAAGAGCAGTGAGAAAGCAACAAATCACAGAAAATACAGGAAGAGTAGTGAGAAAGCAAAAAATCACAGAAAATACAGGAAGAGCAGTGAGAAAGCAACACATCACAGAAAATACAGGAAGAGTAGTGAGAAAGCAACAAATTACAGAAAATACAGGAAGAGCAGTGAGAAAGCAACAAATCACAGAAAATACAGGAAGAGTAGTGAGAAAGCAAAAAATCACAGAAAATACAGGAAGAGCAGTGAGAAAGCAACACATCACAGAAAATACAGGAAGAGTAGTGAGAAAGCAAAAAATCACAGAAAATACAGGAAGAGCAGTGAGAAGGCAACAAATCACAGAAAATACAGGAAGAGCAGTGAGAAGGCAACAAATCACAGAAAATACAGGAAGAGCAGTGAGAAGGCAACAAATCACAGAAAATACAGGAAGAGCAGTGAGAAGGCAACAAATCACAGAAAATACAGGAAGAGCAGTGAGAAAGCAACAAATCACAGAAAATACAGGAAGAGCAGTGAGAAGGCAACAAATCACAGAAAATACAGGAAGAGCAGTGAGAAGGCAACAAATCACAGAAAATACAGGAAGAGCAGTGAGAAAGCAACACATCACTGTAAATACAGGAAGAGCAGTGAGAAAGCAACAAATCACAGAAAATACAGGAAGAGCAGTGAGAAAGCAACAAATCACAGAAAATACAGGAAGAGCAGTGAGAAAGCAACAAATCACAGAAAATACAGGAAGAGCAGTGAGAAGGCAACAAATCACAGAAAATACAGGAAGAGCAGTGAGAAGGCAACAAATCACAGAAAATACAGGAAGAGCAGTGAGAAGGCAACAAATCACAGAAAATACAGGAAGAGCAGTGAGAAGGCAACAAATCACAGAAAATACAGGAAGAGCAGTGAGAAGGCAACAAATCACAGAAAATACAGGAAGAGCAGTGAGAAAGCAACAAATCACAGAAAATACAGGAAGAGCAGTGAGAAGGCAACAAATCACAGAAAATACAGGAAGAGCAGTGAGAAAGCAACAAATCACAGAAAATACAGGAAGAGTAGTGAGAAAGCAACAAATCACAGAAAATACAGGAAGAGTAGTGAGAAAGCAACAAATTACAGAAAATACAGGAAGAGCAGTGAGAAAGCAACAAATCACAGAAAATACAGGAAGAGCAGTGAGAAAGCAACAAATCACAGAAAATACAGGAAGAGCAGTGAGAAAGCAACAAATCACAGAAAATACAGGAAGAGCAGTGAGAAAGCAACAAATCACAGAAAATACAGGAAGAGCAGTGCCAGCAGTGCCCCTAAAACGCCCCGCAGAGAGCCGACAGTGCCCCTAAAATGCCCCGCTTTGTGCTAGCAATGCCCCTAAAATGCCCCGCAGAGTGCCAGCAGTGCCCCTAAAACGCCCCGCAGAGTGACGACAGTGCCCCTAAAATGCCCCGCTTTGTGCTAGCAATGCCCCTAAAATGCCCCGCAGAGTGCCAGCAGTGTCCCTAAAATGCCCCGCAGAGAGCCAGCAGTGCCCCTAAAACGCCCCGCAGAGTGACGACAGTGCCCCTAAATCACTCTGCAGAGTGCTAGCAGTGCCCCTAACATCACCCGCAGAGGTGATGGGAAAGGAGGGAGGAGGAGAGAAGACAGGGGATGGACTGATTGGACTTCGCTGAGTGTTTTTCGCTCTCTTTTGTACAGACAGCCCGATAAATTTCTCTCTCTCTTTCTCACAGACTCTCTGTTTGATCGTTGCTGCTGCATCAGACCCATCTATAGACATCCCAACCCAGCTGCATCGTGGGGAATTAAATGAAGTCCAACAACTGACTGAGTGAGTTGTCGGCCCAATGGATTTTCTCTCTGGCTGAAGAGAATTAAAGAAGGGCAGATGAAGGCAGGGTTCACTCAAGAGTAGAGACACCAAGTAGATTTTATGCGAACTTGCAACCTTCGGTTACTAGTCCAACGCTCTAACCACTAGGCTACACTGCCTGAGAATCCAAAATACAGGGTTAGTTAGAGATAAAGGAGATTTACATGACATTTAACATGAACACTGCAGTTGATGATGTACATTCTGTCACATTACAAACCATTCTGCGTTACTTTCGCATGCTCTAGTTTAGTAACCATACAACATCCGTCTAGGTTTTTTGTACGACCAGAATGTGTTTATCCCATAACCTCTATACCTCTAGAATGACCCTGACTTGAAAAAAAAAACTAACTGACACTTAAAATAATGACAGTTTCTGAAGAACAAACACAAATCCTTTCCCTTGGCTCCCTGCTTGGGGGGGGGGGGGGGGGGGGGGGGGGGTTTAAAGAGGGTCAAAGGGCATAGCTTGCACTCAGGTGCCGTATATTAGCTGAGGCCTCTGGGCATAAAACCGACGACTATCGGTCTCAGGATCTCACCCAACTAAGGCTTGACAAACTACACCGGCCAGTACATTCGACAGCAGTGTTACTTAACAGAGCAACAGTTGAAAATCAAACCGATGGCTGTAAAAAATAATGAAGCGCTAGGTGTCATCCCCGAGACCTGAACTACATAACTCACAATCACTGTTAGGGCCTTTTAAGTGAAAAAAAAAATAAAAAATGCTGTTAAAATCTGTCCAGAATAACAACGAGGACTATTAGCTCATGCCCGGGGTATCTTGTGTCTTGATACATTGATGAGATGCCTGCATTATTTATGTGAGCACTCCCTCAGAGGGCGCTAAAAAAGCAAACATTTCAAAGGAGATGTCTCGTGTATGCTTGCCAAGATTTTAAAAAAATACAGTTTACTATAGAATACTACACTACTTACTATAATATTCAATAGTACATTGTAGTACAGTATACTGTAGAATACTATACCACACACTTTAGCATCCTTATAACATGTGAAGTACCTAGTATAGAATGTTGTAGTATACCGTAGAATACTATTGTAAGTACTACAGTAATGTCTCCAAAAACACTATTCATTCAGAGCCAAGTCCTGCCTACCTTGAGGTTATGGAAAATGTGGTCTTTTAGTATTTCTACAGTAGGTTTCCATGTCAACGATAATCAAACAAAAACAAAATAGCAAATACTACAGTACCGTAAAACTTTAAAATAAAAGCAGTGTCTCAAACTGTCTCTTTTTAATAGCCGGGCAACGGCATTACATTTCAGCAAATAAACGCCCCTTTCATATAAACGCTGGGTCTAAAATAATTGTTTAGGAGGTTACGATAAATTACGTTGAATTCTTCGCGAGGTTTAATGTTTTGATTTGTTACATGAAATAATTCAGGAATCATCCATTTTTTTATCGCCAGTAAGAAACTGCTAGCCATTGGCTACGAGAAGCGGAGAACTGCTAGCTAACTGGAAAGTACAAAAACAGTCAACAACTTTGGGAGTACAGACCCCCAGGAATCGTCTGATCACCCTCTAGTATCAAAAGTAAGAACTGCCGAAAAATCACAGTCAAAAAGGAAAACAATTATTCTGTCAAGATTATTATTATTTTCTAAATAGATGACCTACTAAGACAAAGGAATTGTGACCCAGTGTGTTTATGATAACACATAAGTGCAGGAAATTAAGAAACGTATTGAAATGCTGGAAGTGAATTCTGGAGTTAAACAAGTAGCTATGTAAATGAGCAAAAGCTTTGTGCATTAAAGGAAATAGATGCCTGTATAATACGACCCTGTTGTGTTCAGTGATTAAAGCAATTAAAATACCGGTTTATTCATTTAAGTTTTACGGTTGGCTACAATCCGCAAAAACACTACATGAATTACTATAGTATATACTATAGTTTTATTTTACTGCAGAATTTATACTATAGTAAACTGCAAATACTGCAGTTTACTACAGTAAATACTATAGTTTTCACTGTAGTGTTTTTTGCAGACTTTAGTCCACAAAAAGACTACGGTGAAAACTACAGTAGTTCAATACAGCAGTACTCCCAGAGTCAGCTCAATGACTTGAAACAGGAGAACGGCAAGATGACAGCGATCTGTAAGTCATTGAGAGAGGACATCAGTTCTGTACGTGAATCCATGATAACAATGAATCAAATGTATTAATAAAGCCCTTTTGACATCAGCCGATGTCACAACAGAAACCCGGCCTAAAAAAACCCCAAACAACAAGCAACGCAGATGTAGAAGCACAGAGAAATCCGTTTATCTCAAGGGACAATCAAGGCAGAACAACACGGAGTCTGAGGACAAAGTGAGGGAAATTGTCTTGGAGAAACTGAAGATGGACCACAGGAAGAATGAGGTGGATCGCGACCACAGAACTGGAAAACCCACCACCGGGCCAGGTGATAGGCCCAGGTCGATAGTTGTCAAGTTCCTAAGGTTCAAGGACAAGGTAGCTGTTCTGGAAAGAGGCAAGAACATGAGAGGAACATATATCTTCCTCAACGAGGACTGTCCTGAACCTGTGCGCCAGAAGAGGAAAGAACTTATTCCAGCTAAAAATGTTGCCAGAGCGCGTGGGGACATTGCTTACATCCACTATGACAGGCTCATTGTCCCCCCTCCCTCCCAGAAGCCTGGAAGGGTTGAGAGAGCCAAGCCTATGGGTTCGTAGCTTAAACAATGCAGCACACCAACACACACTTACACACACTTACACACACCAACTGATTCACATATTTAGCCTTAGAAATAAGGTTCATGAAATCAATAACTTGCTAACATCAGATAACATTCATATTTTAGCCATTTCTGAGAATCACTTAGATCATTCATTTGATGATTCGGCAGTAGCAATACAAGGATATAACATCTATAGAAGAGACAGGAATGCTTATGGGGGGGGGGGGGGGTGTTGCTGTATATATTCAGAGCCATATCCCTGTAACGCTTAGAGAAGATCTAATCTTATGTCAAGTGTCATTGAAGTGTTGTGGTTGCAGGTTCACTTGGCACGTCTAAAGCCTTTTCTTTTGGGGTGTTGTTACTGGCCACTAAGTACTAATAGTCAGTATCTAAATAATGTGTGTGAAATGCTTGATAGTGTATGTGATGTAAACAGAGAGGTCTACTTTTTTGGGGACCCGGATATTGACTAGTTTTCATCAAGCTGTCTCCACAAGAGGAAGCTTTTTACTGTAGCTGGTGCCTGTAATCTGGTTCAGGTTATTATTCAACCTACCAGGGTGTTTACAAACACTACAGGAACAAGATCCTCGACATGTATCAATTGAATTTTTTACTAATACTGTAGAACTCACTTCTAAAGCGGTTTCCGATGCAGTGATCACAATATAGTGGCTATATCCAGGAAAGCCAAAGTTGCAAAAGCTGGGCCCAAAAATGGTGTTTAAGAGATCATGCAGAAGATTTTGCTGTGACTCTTATATGGATGATGTCAGAAATATTTGTTGTTCTGATGTGATTAATAAGGAGCATCCAGACGCTGCACTCAATGAATTTATGAAAGCGCTTCTTCCAAATATTGATAATCATACACCTGTTTAGTAACTGACTGTTAGAACTGTTAAGGCTTCCATGGATTGTTGAGAAATTGAACAACTGGTTTGGTTTACCAGATATGGGGCAAAAGGAGTGGCTAATAAGTCTGGCTGCACATCGGACTGGCTGACTTGCTGCACATTGAGAAATGATGTGACTAAACGCAACAAAGAAGAAGAAACTGTATGAAGCCAAGAACAATGACATAAACAATGACGGGGAAAAACTTTGGAGTACTTTAAATGAAATGATGGGCAGAAAGACTAATTCAACTTTCATCAAATCAGAGCGTAAGGAAGTCTGTGTGAAGCTGGTGTATAGGAGTCAGACGCAGGACAGCAGATATGAGTAAATAAAACTTATTTTACTCAACATATAATAAATGCAATACAAAAACAGAGCCCACAATAACGGACCTTCCTACATAGAAACAATCACTCACAAACAAACGTGAGGGAACAAAGGGTTAAATAAGGAACAGGTAATTGGGGGATTGAAACCAGGTGTGTAAGACAAAGACAAAACAAATGGAAAATGAACAGTGGATCGGCGATGGCTAGAAGGCCGGTGACGTCAACAGATGAACACCGCCCGAACAAGGAGAGGGACCGACTTCGGCGGAAGACGTGACACAGAGGGCTTATTCATCACAAAACATTTGATGTTGCCTGTTATTTGAATGATTATTTCTTTGGCAAAGTGGGCAAATTTAGGCAGGAAATGCCAACCATGAACAGTGAGCCATAGTACTCCTTCATAAAAAAAATCTAAAAAATAATGAAAGAAAAGCATTGCAAATTGGAATTTTGTAAAGTTAGTGTGGGAGAGGTGGTAAAAGGATTGTTATCGATCAGTAATGACAAATCTCCTGGGATTGGCAAAATTTTTTTCCATTGAAATAACATCAAATTGATCAGAAATACAGTGTAGACATTGTTAACCTGTTGGGGATGGGGGCGCTGTTTAGACTATTTATGCTAATGTGGCTAATTTTTTAAACGGCTTCCCACAAAATCCTTGATCGTACAATATGCATATTATTATTATTATTGGATAGAAAACAGTCTATAGTTTCTATAGGAGTTGAAATTTTGTCTCTAAGTGGAACAGAGCCCATTCTACAGCAATTTCCCTGACATGGAGTCAGATTTGAGAAACGTTGGCCACTTTTCTGAAGTCATTTAAAAGGGCTCTGTCGTTGCTATGACTATACGGACACTTCTTACGTCTTCCCCTGGATGCCTTTACGTGATGACGATTCCAACGGGCTCGATTGCTCGTTCACAGGCCCTACAAATGAAAAAAACCTTTAGCTAGCAAGTCTTTTCTTGCTGCGTAACGCGCGTGGAAGACACCGACCCTCTCCTGTTCCAAGCGTTAGTTTAGCCTGTTATATTTCTCCGGTCATCTTTTCACTCGTTATAGGAGTTACAAACATCACAAAGTAGTTAATTTAAAGCGTTTTATAGCAATTTATATCCGTTTAGTGCGATTTTGGGACATTTATTTTTGCAACGATGTGAAAAGTTGGGCACGCTTTTCAGTTCATCCCGAACGTAGTTGACATTTCCACATGGCAAGAGGACAGCTTTCCACCAAAAGACGATTTCTCCCAAGAAAGGATCCTTTGCCCAAGATACTGATGGAAGAACAGCTCAAGGTAGGACATTTTTATTATGATAAATCGTGTTTCTGTCGAAACATTTTAGTGGCTTAGGACGCCATGTTTTTTGACGTAGCTTCGCTTGGCGCAAACTGTATTGAAAAGTAAGGATAAATTAAAAAATGTAATAACGCAATTGTATTAAGAATTAAATTGTCTATCAATCCCTGTCCACCCTATATTTTTTAGTCACGTTTATGAGTATTTATGTATAAGAGTAGATCACTGTCTAAGTGGCGCAAGGACGTTTTCTTTACCAGCTTGTCTACATTTCACATTGTCTAACCATGATTTTGGTGGCTAAATATAAACATTTTCGATCAAACTGTATATGCATGTTGTAATGTGATGTTACAGGAGTGTCATCGGAAGAATTCTGAGAAGGTTAGTGAAAAAATTAATATCTTTTGGCGATGTTGACTTTTATCGCTCACTTTGGCTAGAATCAATGCTGGGCTGCTAATTGCTATGTGCTAAGCTAATATAACGATTTATTGTGTTTTCGCTGTAAGACACTTAGAAAATCTGAAATATTGTCTGTATTCACAGGATCTGTGTCTTTCGATTCGTGTATGCTGTGTATTTTTACGAAATGTTTGATGATTAGTAGTTAGGTAAACACGTTGCTCATTGTAATTATTCTAGTCCATTTGTGATGGTGGGTGCAATTGTAAACTATGCCATATACCTGAAATATGCACTTTTTTCTAACAAAACCTATCCCATACCATAAATATGTTATCAGACTGTCATCTAATGAGTTTTTTTGTTGGTTAGGGGCTATAAATATCTTAGTTTAGCCGAATTGGTGATGGCTACTGGTGTTGGTGGACAAATAAAAGATGGTGGATTATGCTAATGTGTTTTTAGGTAATAGATGTACATCTTTACATATTGTGTCTTCCCTGTAAAACATTTTAAAAATCGGAAATGTTGACTGGATTCATAAGATCTGTGTCTTTCATTAGCTGTATTGGACTTTAATGTGTGAAAGTTAAATATTTTAAAAAAATATTTTTTTTGAATTTCGCGGCACTGGTTTTTCAGTGGGGGGGGGGGGGGGGTGCCGCTAGCGCCACGCTGATCCTAGACAGGTTAATGTTGTAAATGACTATTGTAGCTGGAAAACGCAGATTTTTTATGGAATATCTCCGTAGGCGTACAGAGACCCAGCATCCATCACTCCTCTGTTCCAATGGCACATTGTGTTAGCTAATCCAAGTTTATAATTTTAAAAGGCTAATTGATAATTTGAAAACCCTTTTGCAATTATGTTAGCACATGGGCAGAAACAAATAACTTTCTTCTGAAACTCGTCAGTCTATTCTTGTTCTTAGAAATGAAGGCTATTCCATGCGAGAAATTGCCAAGAAACTGAAGATCTCATACAACGCTGTGTACTACTCCCTTCACAGAACAACGCAAACTGGCTCTAATCAGAATAGAAAGAGAAGTGGGAGGCCCCGGTGCACAACTGAGCAAGAGGACAAGTACATTAGTGTCTAGTTTGAGAAACAGACGCCTCACAAGTCCTCAAATGGGAGCTTCATTAAATAGTACCCGCAAAACACCAGTCTCAACGTCAACATTGAAGTGTCGACTCCGGGATGCTGGCAGAGTTCCTCTGTCCAGTGTCTGTGTTCTTTTGCCCATCTTAATCTTTCTTTTTATTGGCCAGTCTGAGATGGGGCTTTTTCTTTGCAACTCTGCCTAGAAGTCCAGCATCCCGGAGTCGCCTCTTCACTGTTGACGTTGAGACTTGTGTTTTGCGGGTATTTATTGAAGCTGCCAGTTAAGGACTTTCTAAGTGACCCCAAACTTTTGAATGGTAGTGTATGTGTTATGGCTTTTCAACCTCTGCCATATTGTGGATTCAGAGCTATTTATCTAATAGAACTCAGAACTTCCTTTAATGGAAGCTTCTCTAATTTCAAATGTAAAGTGTGGTGTACTGCAGGGAAGGTCTCTAGGCCCTCTACTATTTTCTAATTTTTCCAATTACCTTCCACTGGCAATAAATAACGCTTGTGTCTCGATTAATGCTGATGATTTAACCATTTAACCATATACTGTACGCACCAGCAACCACAGCTAATGAAGTCACTGAAACCCCGTAACAAAGAGTTGCAGTCTGTTTTGGAAATATACTTATCCTGAACATCTCTAAAGCTAAGAGCATTGTATTTGGTATAAATCATTTTATTAGTGCTAGACCTCAGCTGAATCTGGTAATGAACGGTGTGGCTGTTGAACAAGAGGAGACTAAATAATTTGGTGTTACCTTAGATGGTAAACTGTCGTGGTCAAAACAAATAGAGTTGAAGTCGGGAAGTTTACATACACTTAGGTTGGAGTCATTAAACTGTAGATTCAATGGTTGTAAAGATGGGGAGAGGTCTGTCTGTAACTACAACATGTTTTGCTTTTTTGACACGACACTACAAAAAGCAAGTCCTGCAGGCTCTAGTATTATCTTATCTTGATTATTGTCCAGTCCTGTGGTCGAGTGCTGCAAGGAAAGACCTGCAGCTGGCCCAGAACAGAGCGGCACGTCTTGCTCTTCATTGTAATCAGAGGGCTGATATAAATACTATGCAGTCTCTCTCTTGGCTAAGAGTTGAGGAGAGACTGACTGCATCACTTCTTCTTTTCATAAGAAACATTAATATTTTGTACATTCCACATTGTTTGTTAACTTACCCACAGCTCTGACACAGGCACTCACCCCAGCAGACATGCCACCAGGGGTCTTTTCTTTCTTTGGCTCAAGAAGCCCAAACAAATGTAATATTTGACTAAAACATAAAAATTTCAGATATACTGATCAGATATACTGTAGATATGACAGGTGTTACAGTATGATCAGATATACTGTAGATATGACAGGTGTTACAGTATGATCAGACATAGCTATGACAGGTGTTACAGTATGATCAGACATAGCTATGACAGGTGTTACAGTATGATCAGACATAGCTATGACAGGTGTTACAGTATGATCAGATATACTGTAGATATGACAGGTGTTACAGTATGATCAGATATACTGTAGATATGACAGGTGTTACAGTATGATCAGATATACTGTAGATATGACAGGTGTTACAGTAAGGTCAGATATACTGTAGATATGACAGGTGTTACAGTATGGTCAGATATACTGTAGATATGACAGGTGTTACAGTATGGTCAGATATACTGTAGATATGACAGGTGTTACAGTATGGTCAGATATACTGTAGATATGACAGGTGTTACAGTATGGTCAGATATACTGTAGATATGACAGGTGTTACAGTATGATCAGATATACTGTAGATATGACAGGTGTTACAGTATGATCAGATATAGCTATGACAGGTGTTACAGTATGATCAGATATAGCTATGACAGGTGTTACAGTATGATCAGACATAGCTATGACAGGTGTTACAGTAGTTACTATAGAATTATAGTAAGTACTGACCTGTTCACCGGACGTGCTATCTGTCCCAGACCTGCTGTTTTCAACTCTCTAGAGACAGCAGGAGCGGTAGAGATACTCTTAATGATCGGCTATGAAAAGCCAACTGACATTTACTCCTGATGTGCTGACTTGTTGCACCCTCTACAACCACTGTGATTATTATTATTAGACCCTGCTGGTCATTTATGAACATTTGAACATCTTGGCCATGTTCTGTTATAATCTCCACCCGGCACAGCCAGAAGAGGCCAACCCTCATAGCCTGGTTCCTCTCTAGGTTTCGTCCTAGGTTTTGGCCTTTCTAGGGAGTTTTTCCTAGCCACCGTGCTTCTACACCTGCATTGCTTGCTGTTTGCGGTTTTAGGCTGGGTTTCTGTACAGCACTTTGAGATATCAGCTGATGTAAGAAGGGCTATATAATAACATTTGATTTGATTTGGATTATGTAGAAAACTGTAGTGGTGTTGAAATAGTAACCTGTATTTTTTTAGGGGGTGGGGGGGGGGGGGTTATGTTGAATTTATTGAATTTGTTGTCCTCAGGGCACCATTGCAAATAAGACTCTGTTCTCAATTGGCTCTCCTGATTGAAACCTTGTTTTGAAAAAACTAAAAAACACCACCAAGGTCAGATATAGCTATGAGTGTTACATCGTGTTGTGTGAAGGAATAAGGACACATTTACAAGGTGTATATTTCTAGACAGAATTAGATATCCCTAGACTTCTGTCAATCAAGCTGAACGTGGAGGGATCTCTTTATTTTACTTGGGCTTTGTGCCTCTAGAAGGAGACCGGGCTAAGTTATTCCTCTCTCATCAAACAGACACGTGCAGTAGAACAGCAGCCTCCCGTTCCATCCCCATCTTTCGGTTACCCCCCCCACCTCATTTTCCCCGCCACCCAGAGATTCTTGTGGTCTGTGTCAGGAGTCCCCTCCAAACTACGGATTAGTGGACAAGAGACTTTGTCTTCCCTCGGCTCCGAGACCAGATCTTGCCAAGATATACTGGGAGTTATTTAGCTTTTACTGTTCGGAACTCTATGTATATATTTATCCAAAATACTATAAATTCCCCCAGACCGCCTTGGGTCTTTCTATCCTTGGCTTCCCTCGTTTCTGTCAGAGATGGAGATTGATACGAGGTTGTCTCTGGACAGGCTCAGTTTTGATTAAGACCAGGGCAGTCGTTTTTAGTAAGACTTAGCACAATATCCATCAGGGAGCAGGCTCTGTGTACACAGTTTGAGACATTATGCCCCTGAGAGAAGAACTTAACCTAGTTCTCCTTGACAGAACTAAATATGTGCTCTGGGACCCAAGACTGCCTCAGGAACACAGTTTTGGAGTTTTACTGAGCTGCAGTGGCTTCCCAAATGGTGGGAGAAAGCTCTCAAGCCTGAATGTGAGAGAACATATTGGGTAAGGTTAAGTCAATGTTACCAGTCTGCACATTGTAGTGTACATATACCTATAGATATGAGATTGAGATACCTTAATTGTGGGACTAGAACTGTGCCTACAGAAAGATACTGTAGAAAATATGAGACGCAAATATATAATTCAGTACGCCAAGGCATTAATTCCCCTCTGAATTAATTAGTTTATTTCATTAGTATGTTTCGGGTTTTTTTTTATGGAAAGTTGAAGGGTTGAAAATACTGCAACGTGAAACTAAAAGGAAGCAATGTTTCCTTTAGGAAGCGTTACACCTCCCCATAAAATAAACTCTTTAGGACAATTCCCCCCCCCCCCTACCCCCCGTTTCCTGATAGAAATCAATGAACCACTCTGCGTATGGAATAATATTTTGATATCAAACTTGTTATTCAGGAAATAGTTTACAGACAGCCTTCGGCCCGTCCTGCTGGGTCCATCCTGTGGCTTGTAGGGCTGGTCGAAGCTATTTATCGGGGCCACGATCTAGCCCAAAACATCTCAATGTACAAGAAACACACACAGAGAGAGCTTAGCAAAGATACACACACACACACACACACAGAGCTTAGCAAAGATACACACACACACAGAGCTTAGCAAAGATACACACACGCAGAGAGAACTTAGCAAAGATACACACACAGAGAGAGAACTTAGCAAAGATACACACACAGAGAGAGAACTTAGCAAAGATACACACACACAGAGAGAACTTAGCAAAGATACACACACAGAGAGAGAACTTAGCAAAGATACACACACAGAGAGAACTTAGCAAAGATACACACACACAGAAAGAACTTAGCAAAGATACACACACACAGAGAGAACTTAGCAAAGATACACACACAGAGAGAGAACTTAGCAAAGATACACACACAGCGCTTAGCAAAGATACACACACACAGAGAGAACTTAGCAAAGATACACACACACAGAGAGAACTTAGAAAAGATACACACACAGAGAGCTTAGCAAAGATACACACACACAGAGAGCTTAGCAAAGATACACACACAGAGAGCTTAGCAAAGATACACACACAGAGAGAGCCTAGCAAAGATACACACACACACACACACAGAGAGCCTAGAAAAGATACACACACAGAGAGAGAACTTAGCAAAGATACACACACAGAGAGAACTTAGGGAAGATACACACACAGAGAGCCTAGCAAAGATACACACACACAGAGAGCTTAGCAAAGATACACACACACAGAGAGAGCTTAGCAAAGATACACACACACACAGAGCTTAGCAAAGATACACACACACAGAGAGAACTTAGCAAAGATAAACACACACACACAGAGAGCTTAGCAAAGATACACACACAGAGAGAACTTAGCAAAGATACACACACACAGAGAGAGCTTAGCAAAGATACTCACACACACAGAGCTTAGCAAAGATACACACACACAGAGAGAACTTAGCAAAGATAAACACACACACACAGAGAGCTTAGCAAAGATACACACACACAGCGCTTAGCAAAGATACACACACACACAGCGCTTAGCAAAGATACACACACACACACACAGAGAGCTTAGCAAAGATACACACACAGAGAGCTTAGCAAAGATACACACACAGAGAGAGGTTAGCAAAGATACACACACAGAGAGGTTAGCAAACATACACACACACAGAGAGCTTAGCAAAGATACACACACACAGAGAGCTTAGCAAAGATACACACACACAGAGAGCTTAGCAAAGATACACACACACACACAGCGCTTAGCAAAGATACACACACACAGAGAGCTTAGCAAAGATACACAAACACAGAGAGCTTAGCAAAGATACACACACACAGAGAGCTTCGCAAAGATACTTACACATAGACATTGCATAAATATCCGGGAGGCCAACAGACTTGATGGCTTAGTACTTGCTTACACACCCTGCGATGCGGTCCACCTTCAGAGCGCCTTTGCCCTCCAACACAAAATGTTTTGCACGCAGCTCCTCACCACTGAGAAGACAAAGAGGTCGCAGCTTCTCACCACTGAGAAGACAAAGAGGTCGCAGCTTCTCACCACTGAGAAGACAAAGAGGTCGCAGCTTCTCACCACTGAGAAGACAAAGAGGTCGCAGCTCCTCACCACTGAGAAGACAAAGAGGTCGCAGCTTCTCACCACTGAGAAGACAAAGAGGTCGCAGCTCCTCACCACTGAGAAGACAAAGAGGTCGAGCGACTGACACTTCAACTATTCAACGGGAGCTCTGCTGCGACTGCTGTGTTATTTATCTAACTCCCCAACGCCACGAGAAAAACTTTTCAATGTATCTTTCTGAGAGCTGTTTATAATACAGTATATATAATAAACACATAATTTTGATATTGCTATTGCATAATGGGTTACATAGCTAGTTTTCTGGTAGCCTACATGCTTAACAGAGTTTTCCTTTCGTGATGAAATGTGCTGCAGAGTAATAACACATTACAGGCCGTTCCCCTTTGTTGATTTTCGACTTACTTTGGATCCATATCTTACTGTAATATATCTTAATTTGATTATTTGCCACAGAGCATGGCTTTAGGGTAAGTGGGATTCTGAAAGCAGTTATGATAATAGAATAAGACTTGAAAGATTAAAAGGAGCTCAGTTAACTTTTTTTTATTTTTTTTAAAGAAAATTTAATCATGTGTGATGGGAATTTGATGGAGTCCCGCTTTGGTCTCCAAAGAACTTTCTTCTTCTTCACTAAAACTGGAACAGCACACAAATCAAGTCATTTCTTCTTCTATGAATTCAAGGTGCACATTAATTGTCTCGTGTTTACTTAGCTGGGAACGTTTACAATTCATCACGAACATAAGGGGGGAAAATCAGACGTCTTTTACAGTGCATACATGCTTTCATCCTTCTCCCGGCTCGCAGCCTTCTTCCACTCACCCCAAGCAATACGCACAAACCTTCAGCCAGGAAGGAAGACAAAGATATTTGGGCCACTTGAAGTTGCGAGAAAGAGAGAAAGAGAGAGAGAGAGAGAGAGAGAGAGAGAGAGAGAGAGAGAGAGTGATAGAGAGAGAGAGAGAGAGAGAGAGAGAGAGAGAGAGAGAGAGAGGAGAGAGAGAGAGAGAGAGTGATAGAGAGAGAGAGAGAGAGGAGAAGAGAGAGAGAGAGAGAGAGAGAGAGAGAGAGAGAGAGAGAGAGAGAGAGAGAGAGAGAGAGAGAGAGAGAGAGAGAGAGAAGGCACCTCATTACTGGTGCACTATACAGCGCTGATAGCAGACTGGCTGGCAGATTATGACAGATCTGCTGCTCCGTGCAGCATCGCCTCTTCACGCTCCGCGCTGGGAAGACATTACCGTACGCTGCCTGAGTCTAAAAAATTGCTTCACCATGCTTTTATCGACTCACCCGGGCAATGATTCCCCCCCCCCCTGTTGATTTCACTTAGTCTTAAATATCCGTTTATTGGTGATGTCAGAAAATCAACATTTAAAAAATAAATCTTTCTTTCCAGCTTTTTGACTTTCCGACTATCTTCCTTTTTGACTTTCTGCCTTCCTGTGGAAAGCTGACAGCTATAACATGTAAAATGTCAGTCTTCTCTGTATGCTGGGCAGGCCTTCAGTCACGACGGGAACCGGGCTTCTCCCTGGCTACTGTATTGGCATGCAGTCTGCACTCTCACAGAAATGACAGCTGGCCTGGTTGCTCAGGTGGGGGAGCTAGTCATCTATGAGAGAGAGAGATAGAGACAGAGAGAGAGAGAGAGAGAGGGAGGGGAGAGAGAGAGAGAGAGGGAGGGCAGAGAGAGAGAGAGGGAGGGAGAGAGAGAGAGAGAGAGGGAGGGGAGAGAGAGAGAGAGAGAGAGAGAGAGAGGGAGGGGAGAGAGAGAGAGGGGGGGGAGAGAGAAGAGGGGGGGGGGAGAAAAAAAAAAAACATTGTTTAAATTTGTGCATTTATATTTCTGTTCAGTAAACGATTAGAAAATTAAAAAAAAAAATTCAAGCACAGGGTTATGTCATCATGGTAACCAAATTTCAACACAGACAAATATTTGTACCTTTAAACAACGTCAGATCTTCCAAGTTATATCCACTATCAGAAAAAACGACTTCAGGCCGGGCAGCCCCTCCTAATTGGAAAATTTTACATCTAACCCTGGGTTGGAGTTCAAATCTTCTTCCATCATTCTTAAATGGAAGAGGTTTGGACCCACCAAGACTCTTCCTAGAGCTGGCCCACCGGGCCAAACTGAGCAATCGGGGGAGAAGGGCCTTGGTCAGGGAGGTGAGCAAGAACCCAATGGTCACACTGACAGAGCTTCAGTGTCCCTCTGTGGAGATGGGAGAACCTTCCAGAAGTACAACCATCTCTGCAGCACTCCACCAATCAGGCCTTTATGGTAGAGTGGCCAGACGGAAGCCACTCCTCAGTAAAAGGCACATGACAGGCGGCTTGGAGTTTGCCCAAAGGCACCTAAAGGACTCTCAGACCATGAGAAACATTTTCTCTGGTCTAATGAAACCAATATTGAACTCTTTTGGCCTGAATGCCAAGCGTCACGTCTGGAGGAAACCTGGCACCATACCTACAGTGAAGTATGGTGGTGGCAGCATCATGCTGTGGGGATGTTTTTCAGAGGCAGGGACTTAGCCTTTCAAGGACACACGTTCCGCTAGCGGCACACCCCCCCCACCCCCACTGAAAAGGCAGAGCCGCGAAATTCAAAAAAAATATATTTTTTAAATATTTAACTTTCACACATTAAAGTCCAATACAGCTAATGAAAGACACAGATCTTGTGAATCCAGCCAACATGTCCGATTTTTAAAATGTTTTACAGGGAAGACACAATATGTAAAGATGTAAATCTATTAGCTAAAAACACATTAGCATAATCCACCATCTTTTATTTGTCCACCAACACCAATTCGGCTAAACTAAGATATTTATAGCCCCTAACCAAGAAAAAAACTCATCAGATGACAGTCTGATAACATATTTATGGTATAGGATAGGTTTTGTTAGAAAAATGTGCATATTTCAGGTAGATGGCATAGTTTACAATTGCACCCACCGTCACAAATGGACTAGAATAATTACAATGAGCAACGTGTTTACCTAACTACTAATCATCAAACATTTCGTAAAAATACACAGCATACACTAATCGAAAGACACAGATCCTGTGAATACAGACAATATTTCAGATTTTCTAAGTGTCTTACAGCGAAAACACAATAAATCGTTATATTAGCATAGCACATGTGCAAACATTACCCCAGCATTGATTCTAGCCAAAGAGAGCGATAACGTAAACATCGCCAAAATATATTATTTTTTTCACTAACCTTCTCAGAATTCTTCAGATGACACCCCTGTAACATCACATTACAACATACCTATACAGTTTGTTCGAAAATGTGCATATTTAGCCACCAAAATCATGGTTAGACAATGGGAAATGTAGCCCAGCTGGTGAGAAAATGTTCGTGCGCCATATTAGACAGTGATCTACTCGTATACATAAATACTCATAAACGTGACTAAAAAATATAGGGTGGACAGCGATTGATAGACAATTTAATTCTTAATACAATCGCGGAATTACATTTTTTTAATTATCCTTACTTTTCAATACAGTTTGCGCCAAGCGAAGCTACGTCAAAAAAGATGGCGTCCTAAGCCACTAACATTTTTCGACAGAAACACGATTTATCATAATAAATTGTTCCTACTTTGAGCTGTTCTTCCATCAGTATCTTGGGCAAAGGATCTTTTCTTGGGTCTAATCGTCTTTTGGTGGAAAGCTGTCCTCTTGCCATGTGGAAATGCCAACTGCGTTCGGCATGAACTGGAAGCGTGCCCAGAGATTCACAGCGTCTCAGAAATAAATGTCCCAAAATCGCACTAAACGGATATAAATTGCTATAAAACGCTTTAAATTAACTACCTTATGATGTTTTTAACTCCTATAACGAGTAGAAACATGACCAGAGTAATATTACTCCCTACACTAATGCTTGGAACAAGTGCGGTGTCGGTGGCCGCCCGCGGCGCATGACGCAGCAAGAAAAGAGTTCCTAGCTACAGGTTTTTTTTATTTATAGTGCCTGTGATTGCGCAATCGACCCCATTCAAATCGTCATCACGTAAAGGCATCCAGGGGAAGACGTAAGCAGTGTCCACCGAAAAAAAAAAAAAAAAAAAAAAAAAAAAAGTGTCCGTATACTCATAGGAATAACATTGGCCTTAAAACTGACTCCAGAACAGGGGCCAACATTTCTGAAATCTGACTCCATGTCAGGGAAATTGCTGTAGAATGAGTTCTGTTCCACTTAGAGACAAAATTTCAACTCCTATAGAAACTATAGACTATTTTCTATCCAATAATAATAATAATATGCATATTGTACGATCAAGAATTTTGTAGGAAGCCGTTTCAAAAATTACACGATTACCATAAATAGTGACAACAGCACCCCCTAGCCTTAAGAAGTTAAACTCACCTAATAATCCCCAGTTTACAATTGGCTCATTCATCCCCCTCCTCTCCCCTGTAACTATTCCCCAGGTCGTTGCTGCAAATGAGAACATGTTCTCAGTCAACTTACCTGGTAAAATAACGGTTAAATAAAAAATAAAAATAAATAAAAAATAGAGACTAGTCAGGATCGAAGGAAAGAGAGAGAGATCCTTAACGAAGAGAGAGAAGAGAGAGAGAGATCCTTCACGAAAACCTGCTCCAGAGCGCTCAGGACCTCAGACTGGGGGCAAAGGTTCACCTTCCAACAGGACAACGACCCTAAGCGCACAGCCAAGACAATGCAGGACTGGCTTCGGGACAAGTCTCTGAATGTCCTTGAGTGGCCCAGCCAGAGCCCTCACTTGAACCTGATCAAATATCTCTGGAGAGACCTGAAAATAGCCATGCAGCGACGCTCCCCATCCAACCTGACAGAGCTTGAGAGCATCTGCAGAGAAGAATGATGGAAACTTCCCACTTGCAGTATCATACCCTAGAAGACTTGAGGCTGTAATCGCAGCCAAAGGTGCCTCAACAAAGTACTGAGTCAAGGGGTCTGAATACTTATGTAAATATGATATTTCTGTTAGTTTTTTTGTACATTTGCAAAAAAAAAAATCTAAGAAAACTGTTTTTGCTCTGTCTTTATGGGGTGTTGTGTGTAGATTGATGAGTGAAAAAACAACAACAATTTAATACATTTCAGAGTAAGGTTGTAACGTAACAAAATGTGGAAAAAGTCAAGGGGTCTGAATACTTTCCGAATGCACTGTGTACTTCATCATAAATGCCATCACAGCCTATAGCAGTCATCAACAGCTGTTTCAAATTCAATCCATAATTCACCTCCACAAATCAACAATATAATAGGCCTAGGGTTTAACGCTCGTGTCGATTTCAAATCTAATGATATTTAGCGATATTAAATTGTGTTTGGTTGTCAACGCAACCAAATATTGTCATTTGAAGGACATCCGTCTGGGTTCAGTTCAACCTTGTTGATGCTCTCCCTGTAATATGAAGAAGTTCACCACGATTATGTTCTGTGAGAGACGTAGATAATCCTTCAAACCACCCATTACAGCTACATTTACGAACTGAAGAGAAAACGCCAATGAATCAAACATCACTTTCGACAAAACTTACAAGCTCCATGTTTTACATTGCTATCTGTCCAGCAACCTCACGTGGCCCTATACGCTCTGAATTTGTTAAGGAGGTCCTTAGGGGTAGCAGGCAAAGTATTTGCGTTCGTCCCCCTCCCCCCAAATGCAGGGTAATAGCTATCCACCAGCCCCCAAAACCTGATGACACCCACTCCCCACTGTCACCCCCCCCCTGCAGACTCTGGAGAAGAGGGGCGGGCAGGGCCTATCAGCCGGACTGCAGCTGTCTGTATCAGTGGATTAGCGGTCACACCTCATCAGCCGCCTCTGTGCAAACCTAATCCCAGGATGCCTTGCAGTCAGTGGGAGGCCATTAGCGATGAAGGGCGCCATGGAGACAAGGCACAGGGCCTCTCTCCCGCACTCAGCAGGTACTTTTGGACAGTAAGGATACACACAGGCGTCACATTATGTATGCACGCACACACACACACACACACACACACGCACACACACACACACACACACTGGGAGTGCAATCAGGCACGCGGTTTGATTCCACCATGTTTGTTCACTTCCTGACCGTTAATCTAAGACTCTCTTCAGTGTACACTTGAGGCTTTAGTAGGAGAGACAAAGTATTCAAAATGTGTCATTACTTACAGTATAACATCCAATAATTGTTTGGCATATTAATAATTATTCAACAAATACTATACAAACCTACTGACTGTGAACTGACTTAAAGCAGGTCAATGTGAATATTTATTTTCTCCATTATTCAATATACCAGTGCTTAAATGGATATGAATATTATGGAGAAATGTTAATGTGTCACGGCTGTCGTCCTCCTCTTCTGATGAGGAGAAACGAGAAGGATCGGAGGACCAATATGCTGCGTGGTATGTGTTCATCTTGATTTTAATAGACAGAGAACACTTAACGAAACTAATACAAAAACAATAAACGACGACCGTGAAGCTAAATAACAAATAGTGCTGACACTAAACACTACACATGGACAATCACCCACAACCCACAATACAAAACAGGCTACCTAAATATGGTTCCCAATCAGAGACAACACAAAACACCTGTCTCTGATTGAGAACCATATCAGGCCAAACACATAGAAATAGACAAACCAGACATACAACATAGAATGCCCACTCAGATCACACCCTGACCAAACAAAACATAAAACGTACAAAGCAAACTATGGTCAGGGCGTGACATAATGTCATAATTATACATACAGTTGAAGTCGAAAGTTTACAGACACTATTTTCTGAAAATGTATCTGCTCACCTCACCAGCTTTGCTTCGCCCAGACGTGAGAAAAATACAATTGAAGGTGGAAGTTTACATACACTTAGGTTGGAGTCATTAAATCTTGTTTTTCAACCACTCCACACATTTCTTGTCAACAAACCATAGATTTGGCAAGTTGGTTTGGACATCTACTTTGTACATGACACAAGTCAATTTTCCAACAATTGTTTACAGACAGATTTTTTCACTTATTATTCACTCTATCACAATTCCAGTGGGTCAGAAGTTTACATACACTAAGTTGACTGTGCCTTTAAACAGCTTGGAAAATTCCAGAAAAGGATGTCATGGCTTTAGAAGCTTCTGATAGGCTAATTGACATCATTTGAGTCAATTGGAGGTGTACCTATGGATGCATTTCAAGGCCTACCTTTAAACTCAGTGCCTCTTTGCTTGACAAAAAATTGTAGACCTCCCCAAGTCTGGTTCGTCCTTGGGAGCAATTTCCATACGCCTGAAGGTACCATGTTCATCTGTACAAACAGTAGTACGCAAGTATAAACACCATGAGACCACGCAGCCATCATACTGCACAGGAAGGAGACGCGTTCTGTCTCCTAGAGATGAAGGTACTTTGGTGCGAAAAGAGCAAATCATTCTCAGAACATCAGCAAAGGACCTTGGGAAGATGCTGGAGGAAACCGTACAAAAGTATCTATATCAACAGTAAAATGAGTCCTATATCGACATAACCTGAAAGGCCGCTCAGCAAGGAAGAAGCCACTGCTCCAAAACCACCATAAAAAAAAGCCAGACTACGGTTTGCAACTGCACATGGGGACACAGATCGTACTTTTTGGAGAAATGTCCTCTGGTCTGATGAAACAAAAATAGTACTGTTTGGCCATAATGACCATTGCTATGTTTGGAGGAAAAAGGGGGAGGCTTGCAAGCCGAAGAACACCATCCCAACCGTGAAGCACGGGAGTGGCAGCATCATGTTTGGGGGTGCTTTTCCGCAGGAGGGACTGGTGCACTTCACAAAATAGATGGCATTATGAGGTAGGAAAATTATGTGGATATATTGAAGCAACATCTCAAGACATCAGTCAGGAAGTTAAAGCTTGGTCGCAAATAGGTCTTCCAAATGGACAATGACCCCAAGCATGCTTCCAATGTTGTGGCAAAATGGCTTAAGGACAACAAAGTGAAGGTATTGGAGTGGTCATCACAAAGCCCTGACCTCAATCCTATAGAAAATGTGTGGGCAGAACTGAAAAAGCATGTGCGAGCAAGGAGGCCTACAAACCTGACTCAGTTACACCAGCTCTGTCAGGAGGAATGGACCAAAATTCACCCAACTTATTGTGGGAAGCTTGTGGAAGGCTACCCGAAACGTTTGACCCAAGTTAAACAATTTAAAGGCAATGCTACCAAATACTAATTGAGTGTATGTAAACTTTTGACCCACTGGGAATGTAATGAAAGAAATAAAAGCTGAAATAAATCATTATCTCAACTATTATTCTGACATTTCACATTCATAAAACAAAGTGGTGATCCTAACTGACCTAAGACAGGGAATCTTTACTAGGATTAAATGTCAGGAATTGTGAGAAACGTATTTAACATTTAAAAGTAAATGTATTTGGCTACGGTGGATGTAAACTTCCAACTTCAACTGTGACTATTGACACTTTTCTATTGTCACTTGACTTAATCTTCTTGGCCCATTAGGAGCATTACACATCCACCATGGCTCTCTACCTCACTGGCTCCTTGGGAGCATTACACATCCACCATGGCTCACCACCTCACTGGCTCGTTGGGAGCATTACACATCCACCATGGCTCACCACCTCACTGGCTCGTTGGGAGCATTACACATCCACCATGGCTCACCACCTCACTGGCTCCTTGGGAGCATTACACATCCACCATGGCTCTCTACCTCACTGGCTCGTTGGGAGCATTACACATCCACCATGGCTCACCACCTCACTGGCTCGTTGGGAGCATTACACATCCACCATGGCTCTCTACCTCACTGGCTCCTTGGGAGCATTACACATCTACCATGGCTCTCTACCTCACTGGCTCCTTAGGAGCATTACACATCCACCATGGCTCACCACCTCACTGGCACGTTGGGAGCATTACACATCCACCATGGCTCACCACCTCACTGGCTCCTTGGGAGCATTACACATCCACCATGGCTCTCTACCTCACTGGCTCGTTGGGAGCATTACACATCCACCATGGCTCACCACCTCACTGGCTCGTTGGGAGCGTTACACATCCACCATGGATCACCACCTCACTGGCTCGTTGGGAGCATTACACATCCACCATGGCTCTCTACCTCACTGGCACGTTGGGAGCATTACACATCCACCATGGCTCTCTACCTCACTGGCTCCTTAGGAGCATTACACATCCACCATGGCTCTCTACCTCACTGGCTCGTTGGGAGCATTACACATCCACCATGGCTCTCCACCTCACTGGCTCGTTGGGAGCATTACACATCCACCATGGCTCTCTACCTCACTGGCTCCTTGGGAGCATTACACATCCACCATGGCTCTCTACCTCACTGGCTCCTTGGGAGCATTACACATCCACCATGGCTCTCTACCTCACTGGCTCGTTGGGAGCGTTACACATCCACCATGGCTCTCTACCTCACTGGCTCGTTGGGAGCATTACACATCCACCATGGCTCACCACCTCACTGGCTCCTTGGGAGCATTACACATCCACCATGGCTCTCTACCTCACTGGCTCCTTGGGAGCATTACACATCCACCATGGCTCTCTACCTCACTGGCTCGTTGGGAGCATTACACATCCACCATGGCTCACCACCTCACTGGCTCCTTGGGAGCATTACACATCCACCATGGCTCTCCACCTCACTGGCTCGTTGGGAGCATTACACATCCACCATGGCTCACCACCTCACTGGCTCCTTGGGAGCATTACACATCCACCATGGCTCACCACCTCACTGGCTCGTTGGGAGCATTACACATCCACCATGGATCACCACCTCACTGGCTCGTTGGGAGCGTTACACATCCACCATGGCTCTCTACCTCACTGGCTCGTTGGGAGCATTACACATCCACCATGGCTCACCACCTCACTGGCTCGTTGGGAGCATTACACATCCACCATGGCTCACCACCTCACTGGCTCCTTGGGAGCATTACACATCCACCATGGCTCACCACCTCACTGGCTCCTTGGGAGCATTACACATCCACCATGGCTCACCACCTCACAGTGATCACTCCTCACTCCACCTTGATGGGCGCCATGGCACCGTAGAAGGTGCCGTAGACTGTTTCTGTCTATACTATCGAAAGCTTTTTTTTTTTAAGCCTACGAAGTTGATGTTTAGTCGTGTCTGCAATTCAATGCACTGTTCGACGATTATCTTGAGTTTTCAATGTGGTCTGCACAGGAACAGTTGTTCCTAAAGTCACTGTTCCTTTCCTAGTCTCTTGTCGAGTGCGTCCTGCATCCTATCATCCTACAGAGGATTCTGCTGGGGATTGAGAGGAGCATGATTTCTCCCCAGTTCTTGCACTCACTGAGTTTTCCTTTCTCGGGGATTGTATCAATCAAAACTGTCTTCCATTCTGTTGGTTCTTCTTATTTTCCCAAGATCTTGTTCAGTAAGCTGTGCAAGACCTCTGCAGGTGCACTGATGGCTGTTTTTTTAGAACAAATGCTATATTGTCATTTCCTGGTGCCCTGCCTAAATTCAGTTATTTTTGTTGACTCGCTTGATCTCCTCCCCGGACGCTCTTGACTTGAGCTGTAGTAGATTATTCCTCCCCTGGTCTTTCAGGTGAGTTTGTCCCAGGGGATTCAGGGCACCCTGCTAGGCAACCTTCTAGGTTCTGTTTGGGTCTGGTTTTGGAGAGGTTGAGTTGCCATATTTTCGGGTTCTGTAATAGAAGCTGATTTGGTTCGTCTACTCTTTGCTTGGTGAATGTACACTTTAAGAGATGCTGTAGTTTAAGCAGAGATTCAATACCCAAAAGGAATCATAGGACTCAGGGCCTTAAATAAGCAATCTGCAGTAAAGTGGAAGGTAAACGCAGTGGAGTAGTGGAGGGTAAACACAGTGGAGTAGTGGAGGGTAAACACAGTGGAGTATTGGAGGGTTAACATAGTGGAGTAGTGGAGGGTAAACACAGTGGAGTAGTGGAGGGTAAACATAGTGGAGTAGTGGAGGGTTAACACAGTGGAGTAGTGGAGGGTGAACACAGTGGAGTAGTGGAGGGTAAACACAGTGGAGTATTGGAGGGTTAACATAGTGGAGTAGTGGAGGGTAAACACAGTGGAGTAGTGGAGGGTAAACACAGTGGAGTAGTGGAGGGTAAATACAGTGGAGTATTGGAGGGTTAACACAGTGGAGTAGCGGAGGGTTAACACAGTGGAGTAGTGGAGGGTAACACAGTGGAGTATTGGAGGGTAAACACAGTGGAGTAGTGGAGGGTTAACACAGTGGAGTAGTGGAGGGTTAACATAGTGGAGTAGTGGAGGGTAAACACAGTGGAGTAGTGGAGGGTAAACACAGTGGAGTAGTGGAGGGTAAACACAGTGGAGTAGTGGAGGGTTAACACAGTGGAGTAGTGGAGGTTAAACACAGTGGAGTAGTGGAGGGTTAACACAGTGGAGTAGTGGAGGGTAAACACAGTGGAGTAGTGGAGGGTTAACATAGTGGAGTAGTGGAGGGTAAACACAGTGGAGTAGTGGAGGGTAAACACAGTGGAGTATTGGAGGGTTAACATAGTGGAGTAGTGGAGGGTAAACACAGTGGAGTAGTGGAGGGTAAACACAGTGGAGTAGTGGAGGGTAAACACAGTGGAGTAGTGGAGGGTTAACACAGTGGAGTAGTGGAGGTTAAACACAGTGGAGTAGTGGAGGGTTAACACAGTGGAGTAGTGGAGGGTAAACACAGTGGAGTAGTGGAGGGTTAACATAGTGGAGTAGTGGAGGGTAAACACAGTGGAGTAGTGGAGGGTAAACACAGTGGAGTAGTGGAGGGTTAACATAGTGGAGTAGTGGAGGGTAAACACAGTGGAGTAGTGGAGGGTAAACACAGTGGAGTAGTGGAGGGTAAACACAGTGGAGTATTGGAGGGTTAACACAGTGGAGTAGCGGAGGGTTAACACAGTGGAGTAGTGGAGGGTAACACAGTGGAGTATTGGAGGGTAAACACAGTGGAGTAGTGGAGGGTTAACACAGTGGAGTAGTGGAGGGTTAACATAGTGGAGTAGTGGAGGGTTAACATAGTGGAGTAGTGGAGGGTAAACACAGTGGAGTAGTGGAGGGTAAACACAGTGGAGTAGTGGAGGGTAAACACAGTGGAGTAGTGGAGGGTAAACACAGTGGAGTAGTGGAGGGTTAACACAGTGGAGTAGTGGAGGTTAAACACAGTGGAGTAGTGGAGGGTTAACACAGAGGAGTAGTGGAGGGTAAACACAGTGGAGTAGTGGAGGGTTAACATAGTGGAGTAGTGGAGGGTGAACACAGTGGAGTATTGGAGGGTTAACATAGTGGAGTAGTGGAGGGTAAACACAGTGGAGTAGTGGAGGGTAAACACAGTGGAGTAGTGGAGGGTTAACACAGTGGAGTAGTGGAGGTTAAACACAGTGGAGTAGTGGAGGGTAAACACAGTGGAGTAGTGGAGGGTTAACATAGTGGAGTAGTGGAGGTTAAACACAGTGGAGTAGTGGAGGGTTAACATAGTGGAGTAGTGGAGGGTGAACACAGTGGAGTATTGGAGGGTTAACATAGTGGAGTAGTGGAGGGTAAACACAGTGGAGTAGTGGAGGGTAAACACAGTGGAGTAGTGGAGGGTTAACACAGTGGAGTAGTGGAGGGTAAACACAGTGGAGTATTGGAGGGTTAACACAGTGGAGTAGCGGAGGGTTAACACAGTGGAGTAGTGGAGGGTAACACAGTGGAGTATTGGAGGGTAAACACAGTGGAGTAGTGGAGGGTTAACACAGTGGAGTAGTGGAGGGTTAACATAGTGGAGTATTGGAGGGTTAACATAGTGGAGTAGTGGAGGGTAAACACAGTGGAGTAGTGGAGGGTAAACACAGTGGAGTAGTGGAGGGTAAACACAGTGGAGTAGTGGAGGGTTAACACAGTGGAGTAGTGGAGGGTAAACACAGTGGAGTAGTGGAGGGTAAACACAGTGGAGTAGTGGAGGGTAAACACAGTGGAGTAGTGGAGGGTTAACACAGTGGAGTAGTGGAGGTTAAACACAGTGGAGTAGTGGAGGGTAAATACAGTGGAGTAGTGGAGGGTAAACACAGTGGAGTAGTGGAGGGTTAACACAGTGGAGTAGTGGAGGGTAAACACAGTGGAGTAGTGGAGGGTAAACACAGTGGAGTAGTGGAGGGTAAACACAGTGGAGTAGTGGAGGGTTAACATAGTGGAGTAGTGGAGGGTTAACATAGTGGAGTAGTGGAGGGTTAACACAGTGGAGTATTGGAGGGTTAACATAGTGGAGTAGTGGAGGGTTAACATAGTGGAGTAGTGGAGGGTAAACACAGTGGAGTATTGGAGGGTAAGCACAGTGGAGTAGCGGAGGGTAAACACAGTGGAGTAGCGGAGGGTTAACAGTGTACACATCGTTTTACCCACTTAATTTTTTTACCCACCCAAAAATGCATTAAAAGTACAAAGATATTTACTTTTTCCAAGCGACTGGCGATAAGTGTTTACTAACTTTTGTTTTATCGCTACATCACTGTATACCCATTGATTCTTGAATATAACTTATAAATGCTTAATGAGTTTTAGTTCACCTGTCGCACCTCATTAGAACCCAAAATATAAGCTTGTTTTACTCTGGTTTGCCTCAAAACATGGTTAAAACTTTAATCATAATTAAAAGTATAATCCATGATATCATGGATGATCAGTTGTTGCATCCGTAGCTCTGTCTTTAAATTTTTTATGTTCACATTTCTCCAGCCCCATCCCACAGCTTTTTACCCCAAAAAATGCAGGAAGCACACTTTCTGATTATTTCAACTGCGGGTTGGCCCTTTGACTTTATATCAGTAGACTGTGGTATCTGTGGTTTTTGTCTTGGACATGGAAGCAGAGACTAGACAGTGAATAAAGGCACTTTCAATGTTCCTGACAAAACTCTAAAACTCGAGGCTTACTGGCTTGGACCAGGAGGGTGATTAGTCAAGAGGGATTTTTTTTGTTGTCAAAACCTGTCTCGCCTGTCTGAGAAAGAAAGTGCACATTTTTAGAATCAATTTGCATTCCTCCTGGGCCAGTTGCCGATTTTATTTCTTCTTTTTTTTTTCACATTTATGGAGTACAATGCCGAATCCAGAAGTATTTCTTATGCACCACCGGTCAGACATCTTTGATCCAGTCTGCTTTGACTGGAAAAACAAGAGAGGTTTCGGTAATCTGACGTGCTGCAGTTAAACAGGTTTTCCTCTTTACTCATTTAAACACTTGATTACAAAGCAGAAATTGAAGGGAGCAAGGTGTTTGTGGAGAGACAAGATGGAGGATTTACTTGTGAAAGGTTGTGTTTATGTTTAGTCCTTTAGTCCCTCAAAGCTTTGATACGTGCTACCTAATTAGTTTCCCCCCTGATTCAAGGTGTAAGACTTTACTGGTTTTAACAATCCAGACAAGAGAACCCTCCGTCCAATCCCACCTCTCTTTCTCTCCCTCGGTCTCTCTCCCTCGGTCTCTCTCCCTCGGTCTCTCTCCCTCGGTCTCTCTCCCTCGGTCTCTCTCCCTCGGTCTCTCTCCCTCGGTCTCTCTCCCTCGGTCTCTCTCCCTCGGTCTCTCTCTCTCTCTCTCTCTCTCTCTCTCTCTCTCTCTCTCTCTCTCTCTCTCTCTCTCTCTCTCTCTCTCTCTCTCTCTCTCTCTCTCTCTCTCTCTCTCTCTCTCTCTCTCTCTCTCCCTCTCAACTCTCTCTCTCTCTCTCCCTCTCAACTCTCCCTCTCCCTCTCCCTCTCAACTCTCCCTCGGTCTCTCTCTCCCTCTCCCTCCCTCTCCCTCTCCCTCATCTCTCTCTCGGTCTCTCTCTCGGTCTCTCGGTCTCTCTCTCTCTCTCTCTCTCTCTCTCTCTCTCTCTCTCTCTCTCTCTCTCTCTCTCTCTCTCTCTCTCTCTCTCTCTCTCTCTCTCTCTCTCTCTCTCTCTCTCTCTCTCTCTCTCTCTCATCACCCCATTACTACAAAGTTGTTTCAGTTGCCTTCTCTGTTCAGAGACTAATGGCAGTCTAGGCTTACACATGCAAAGCTGAGCAAATAAATATGTGAAAAATGATAACATTGTTTTGGCAGTCTGTTTTAATAAGCTTCTTCGTCTCCAAGGAGACTGCTGCTTCTGCCTGTATTCCCCCTCTCTCTACTATAGCGTGTGTTGCTGTGGCCCCGGCACCAACCTCAAAATTCCCCAGCTGCCACTCTCTCCAGCGCACCACCTTTTTATGAACTATTTCAGCCATGGAGAGACCTTTGGAATTAGCCCCTGTCTATCTCCAGCATTATCTCCACCTGGTATTAACTAGCCCCCTCCCACCCCCCACCCCCCTTTTCGCCCAGCCTTATCTTTAATTAGCATAATTGATGGCATGGAGTTCACTCATGTGTGTGTACGTTCTGCAGCTTGTGAGAGTTTGGGTTAGGAATGTATGTGTAAAACAAGTATTTATCTCCGGTGCTTCGCACATTGGCCGCGTGCCAAACCCAATGTTGGAATAACAACGGAATAAGACAGAAAAAGACAAGTTATGTTCCTCTTTCTGTCTGATAGTCCTACCTTTACAGGATCATTTCCTGTACGCACGGTAAACAGTATATTGGTGTATTTTAGCTGGGGGGGGGGATAAGGATTTTTACGTCTCGTCTGTGCGTCAAATAAAAAAGGCTGTGGGTTAATTCCCACATTGGCAACATCCCGGCAACTATACCCACTCCAATGCCCTTTTCAGTACCCCTTTCCCAATCCCTTGGCTTGGGTCTTAACTCCTATGACTTCAAGATGTCGCCTCCTGCGTGTTTCTGGAGAAGTGAAGGGAGTAATCTAATAATAGTGTGGGCAGCACGGGAGAAGCCTGGAAGGTGCAGATTAACATTACAACACATCTTCATCAATCACGGCCCTCTTGCAAGAGTCCGACAGCCATTTTGTAATTTGGTCCAGGTTGCTTTGTCGTGCCCAGACTGCCACCTCCCACAATGCCACAACTTTGTTTTCAGGCTATATGATCCTCTTAAAGAACCATGTATATGACCTTAGTAGAATCATATTCTGGGTGATGCACAAACCTGGTTGTCCTGTATCTGGTTGTCCATTCTTATGTCTGTGTTATTCTTAGAATGACTGTGTAACAAATACTACTGAGTATAGGGATTAGTCAATGTTATACTGTAGTGGGGGCGGCAGGGTAACCTAGTGGTTAGAGCGTTGGACTAGTAACCGAAAGGGTAGCAAGATCGAATCCCTGAGCTGTCAAAGGTAACAATAGAAATAACAAATCTGTCGTTCTGCCCCTGAACAAGGAAGTTAACCCACTGTTCCCTGGTAGGCCGTCATTGAAAATAAGAATTTGTTCTTAACTGACTTGCCAAGTCATTTTTTTTTTTTTTACAACCATAACTGTAGTAGTGTAAGTAAAGTACTTATTACATGATACTACAAGTGTAATGACACAATGTTTTCCACTTTGTACACTCATGTAGTTACCGTATGCATTGTCTATCATGAAACAATTTCCACCCAAGAAGCCCAAGCACGATTATTGGACCCATACTTAGCTTAGCAAATCGATTAGGCACTTAGTTAAGTGACTCAACAACAATTTGTCCAGTCGTTCTGCAGGAAAGAATAAGGGACGGCCTATGATTATGTAGGTTACTATAACCATTAACTTCCTGTCTGCCTCTCAGAGAACAAGAAGGGAAACAAGTTTGAGAGAGAGAGAGAGAGAGAGAGAGAGAGAGAGAGAGAGAGACACAGAGAGACAGAGAGAGAGACAGAGAGAGAGACACAGAGAGACACAGAGAGACACAGAGAGAGAGACACAGAGAGACAGAGAGAGAGACACAGAGAGAGACACAGAGAGAGACAGAGAGAGACAGAGAGAGAGACAGAGAGAGACACAGAGAGAGACACAGAGAGAGTCAGAGAGAGAGACAGAGAGAGAGACACAGAGAGAGACACAGAGAGAGAGAGAGAGAGAGAGAGAGAGAGAGAGAGAGAGAGAGAGAGAGACACAGAGAGACAGAGAGAGAGACAGAGAGACAGAGAGAGAGAGACAGAGAGAGAGAGACAGAGAGAGACACACAGAGAGACATAGAGAGAGACAGAGAGAGACAGAGAGAGAGACAGAGAGAGAGACAGAGAGAGAGACAGAGAGAGACAGAGAGAGACACAGAGAGAGACACAGAGAGAGACACAGAGAGAGACACAGAGAGGGAGAGACACAGAGACACAGAGAGAGACACAGAGAGAGACACAGAGCGAGACACAGAGAGAGACAGAGAGAGAGACAGAGAGAGAGACACAGAGAGAGACACAGAGAGAGACACAGAGAGAGAGAGAGAGAGACACAGAGAGACACAGAGAGAGAGAGAGAGAGAGAGAGAGACACAGAGAGACACAGAGAGAGAGAGAGAGAGAGAGAGACACAGAGAGACAGAGAGAGAGACAGAGAGAGAGACACAGAGAGACAGAGAGAGAGAGACAGAGAGAGACACACAGAGAGACACAGAGAGAGACACAGAGAGAGACAGAGAGAGAGACACAGAGAGACAGAGAGAGAGACACAGAGAGACAGAGAGAGAGACAGAGAGAGAGACACAGAGAGACACAGAGAGACACAGAGAGAGAGAGTGATCGTTCTGGCTCGGGCCAGTGTCGTTCTGGCTCCAGGTCCGTGTCGTTCTGGTTCGGGCCCGTCTTACAGACAATCAGGAAAAAGGGCAGTATGTGATCTGCGATGGAGTCTGCAAGCGAAGCTTTGAACACAAACAATATGGCATCAATAAAAAGGTAATTCCGCTGGCTCTCTGTTCTGACTTTGAAGACTTTAAACAGTATTTAATTCTACCATAGAGCTCTGGAAGAAGGGCTATTTTTAACCTTCATCAATTCATTTACCCTGCGCATTCCTTTGTAATGATCCTGAAGGGTTGCCTGGAAATGGAGGACTTCGATGTTGTCTGAGGGTGTATTTGAGTGAAAGAGATATAGCGAGAGAGAGAGGCAGACAGACAGAAAGAGAGAATGAGAGAAAGAGAAAGAGAGAGAGGCCACAGCTCCAATCACTGGATTCGACAGCTCGACCAGAGGCATTTTCTCACTAACACAATCACTCTGCTCTCAAGCTAAACCAAGGGGAACGCAACTTTTTATTTTCTTGAAAGAAGCATATTTGATTTTTTTTTTTTTTATATGCAAGAAGAAATATGCCGAAAAATACAAAGGATTTATTTGAAGCTGGACATGACACAAGTGAGACCATAAAAAAATGCTGTAGCTTTGCCAGTCGTTCTTCAGAGTCTCTTTCAGTCCTTCACTTTCTCATCTTCAAAGGAATCCTTCACTCCTAGTGCTGGCAAACTCTCTCTCTCTCTCTATGCCCTCTCTCTCTTCCTCTCTCAAACTCTTTCTGACTTCCTCTCTCAAACTCTTTTCTCACTCTCTCTTCCTCTCTCAAATCGTTCTGTCTGAAACAACCTACCTTTTCTTCTTCTAATCAATTCAATTCCTTTTACTCTTAAGTACCCCTCCATCCTTCTGGAATGAAGTGGTGTTGTGGTGGTAACATGTTAATTACCCGTCTGTGCGGGGAAGCACACATGGGCATCCATTCACTTAAGTACAGGGGAGTATGTTGACACGAAGGCCACATGGACTATCAATACTGTTTTATAGCCATCACCCACGCTCAGATTAATGACTAGATTAATCAGACACAGAGAGGGAGGAATGTGTGTGTGTGTGTGTGTGTGTGTGTGTGTGTGTGTGTGTGTGTGTGTGTGTGTGTGTGTGTGTGTGTATGTGTGTGTGTGTGTATGTGTGCGTGCGTGCGTGTGCGCGCGTGTGTGTGTGTGTCCATGTTAGTGTGCGTGTGCGTGCGTGCGTGCGTGTGCGTGTGCGTGTGTGTGTGTGTCCATGTTAGTGTGTGTGTGCGTGCGTGCGTGCGTGCGTGCGTGCGTGTGTGTGTGCGTGTGTGTGTGCGTGTGTGTGTGCGTGTGTGTGTGTCCATGTTAGTGTGTGTGTGCGTGCGTGCGTGCGTACGTGTGTGTGTGTGTGTGCGTGTGTGTGTCCATGTTAGTGTGTGTGTGTGTGCGTGTGTTTACAACCTGAGGGTAATGTTTTTGATTGAGAAGCTGAGCTGGTAAAGGAGAAGGCCTGAGCTGGTAAAGGAGAAAGCCCATTAATCGGTATTTCCTGCAGGTCGCCCAGCGTCATTCCAGGAACAACCACAGTGCAGTCTGATTGTTTTGATGACAGCTATCTGTAGCCCGGCTGTCTCTGTCCCTTAGGGGCCACCGTAGTCCTCCTCTGTCTGGGATTGCTCACAGATGAGGGAGGCTCCATGACATCAGCATAATTCACTCGCATTAAAAGTACAGATAGATCTACATGCCTGCCAGATGATGCTTAGGTCTTTGGCAAGGGTGAGTGAATGTGTCAGATATGAATGTCTACTTTCTATATCACTGTCTATATTGCAGTCTGGTCTGTTTCCCAGGTCCAGATTTTTTTAAGCACATACTCCTGCGTCATGTTTCATTATAGGGCATGCAACGGAAAATGTTTAAAAAAAAGATATTTTTTAAAATAGAAACGAAAATGAATATTGTTTATTGATCAAGTCCAGGTACACTCTCTCACCTCGTTTCAACTGTTTTCTTCCATTTGATGCCTAATGAATTTAACCCACTGCTTGGTCGGTCAGACTTCATTCACAATGTGAGTTTCTTATTATGGTAGCCTTCAACAGATCGCTCTAAAATGGTGACCTTTCAACGTGTACATTCTCAGTCTGCCCACAACATGGCGCTCTGCTGAGTGACACTCGAGCATTAATTACCCAGACGGCTCCCTTTATTGCTATGACGGATTCTACCTCTCCTCTCCAAATCTCAGGAGTAGATTTCATGATGAATACCCTCTGTGACAAACCAATCACTCACAGTCATCAGAGATCAGTCACGGTGATCAGAGAAAAGACACTACAATTATGAGGTATGGGGGAGGTAGGCCCTGACTGGACATCAGCCCTTCCAGAGGAGGAGATCCCACATGGCGCTTGGTCCTGCCAGTCCCCCCTGAGGGGCTCACATCACCGTAACCATCTCATTACTCTCTGAGGAAACTCAGGGGTCAGCCCTATAAAATACATTGAATGCCCCGCTGAGGCAAATGTGGAAGTAGGTGGACCGAGAGGCTCAAACCTACTCAGAGCTTTCCTGGGCTGTGTCGGTCTGGAACTGCCTGGGTGGATGACTGCCTGGGTGGATGACTGCCTGGGTGGATGACTGCCTGGGTGGATGACTGCCTGGGTGGATGACTCCTTGGGTGGATGACTGCCTGGGTGGATGACTGCCTGGGTGGATGACTGCCTGGGTGGATGACTGCCTGGGTGGATGACTGCCTGGGTGGATGATCGCCTGGGTGGATGACTGCCTGGGTGGATGACTGCATTGGTGGATGACTGCATCGGTGGATGACTGCCTGGGTGGATGACTGCCTGGGTGGATGACTGCCTGGGTGGATGATCGCCTGGGTGGATGACTACCTGGGTGGATGACTGCCTGGGTGGATGACTGCCTGGGTGGATGGTTGTATCGGTGGATGACTGCCTGGGTGGATGAATGCCTGGGTGGATGATCGCCTGAGTAGATGACTGCCTGGGTGGATGACTGCCTGGGTGGATGACTGCCTGGGTGGATGATCGCCTGAGTGGATGACTGCCTGGGTGGATGACTGCATCGGTGGATGACTCCTTGGGTGGATGATCGCCTGGGTGGATGACTGCCTGGGTGAATGACTGCTTGGGATGATGACTGCCTGGGTGGATGACTGCCTGGGTGGATGACTGCCTGGGTGGATGATCGCCTAGGTGGATGATCGCCTGGGTGGATGACTACCTGGGTGGATGACTGCATTGGTAGATGACTGCCTGTGTGGATGACTGCCTGGGATGATGATCGCCTGGGTGGATGACTGCCTGGGTGGATGATCGCTTGGGTGGATGATCGCCTGGGTGGATGACTCCTTGGGTGGATGACTGCCTGGGTGGATGACTGCCTGGGTGGATGACTGCCTGGGTGGATGACTGCCTGGGTGGATGACTACCTGGGTGGATGACTGCCTGGGTGGATGACTGCCTGGGTGGATGACTGCATTGGTGGATGGTTGTAGCTGCTGGGAATAGGTTGCGGATGGAACGAACAGACCTAAAACATGTGCACATCCGATGGGCTTTTCATGTGTTGGAATAGAACCACTTGACTGGGTGGAGGGAGAAGGGAGAAATGGGATTAGCAGATGGATAAGGGGAGAAAGTAATTGCACTGGCAAACTGCCACCCATAGTTTCAGAGAGCAGGTATTCTACCTGCGGTTTAGCCAAAACAAACATTTTGTGGGAGGATCAATTGATGCCCAAACAAATTTGACATTGAGATTATTATGAGCCATTGAGCGATTATTAAAACCACAAAGAAAATACTCATTCCAGTTTCTACGGTCTCAGGTCTCGGTAAGAATGTATAGTTTATAGCCTTGATACTTTATCCATGCGCTACTAAACTATTACAATTTGGTTTTATAATCACATCCCCCTCGGTTGGAGATGTGTTTTTCCAATAACTGCTAAAAACTGTACATCTGTAGTAAATGGTAGTGATGTCATAGTAATTCATCTGATTTTCATTTTCTGCCTTTTCAAAGAAGAGTCCCGTTAGTCGTATCTCCTTACTAGCGGCATAAATAACAACTTCTTATCCCTTCCAATGAAGTTAAAGGACTTGCTGACTTGTCAACTAGTTACGTTCCCATCCAATTGGCGAGAGATTTTCATGCGGAAAAATTCTGAAAATAGGTGCATTTTCCCCACCAGTGGTTTGTTTCCACCAACCTGACTTGTTACGGAAAAAAAATCTGATGACGTAGTGGAATGGTGAAAACTATGGATTATTATGGATAACTCTGGAAACTATGGAATAATATGGGTTATTACGGTTTATTATGGACAACTATGGATAACAATGAAAAACTATGAATTATCATGGATAACTATGGATAATTATGGATAACTATGGATTATTATGGATAACTCTGGAAACTATGGAATAATATGGGTTATTACGGTTTATTATGGACAACTATGGATAACAATGAAAAACTATGAATTATCATGGATAACTATGGATAATTATGGATAACTATGGATTATTATGGATAACTCTGGAAACTATGGAATAATATGGGTTATTACGGTTTATTATGGACAACTATGGATAACAATGAATAACTATGAATTATCATGGATAACTATGGATAATTATGGATAACTATGGATAATTATGGATTACTATGGATTATTATAGATAACTATGGATTATTATGATTACTATGGGATATTATGGATTATTATGGATTATTATGGATTATTATAGATAACTATGGATAATTATGGATTATTATGGATTATTATAGATAACTAAGGATAATTATGGGTAATTATGAATGATTATGGATTACTATGGATTATTATGGATTACTATGGGTAACAATGGATAACTAAGTATAACTATGGATAACTAAGGACAACTAAGGATAACTAAGGATAACTATGGATAACTATAGATAACTAAGGATAACTATGGCTAACTATGGCTAACTAAGGATAACTATGGCTAACTATGGCTAACTATGGATAACTATGGCTAACTAAGGATAACTATGGCTAACTATGGCTAACTATGGATAACTATGGATAACTATGGATAACTAAGGATAACTAAGGATAACTAAGGATAACTATGGATAACTATGGATAACTAAGGATAACTATGGATAACTATGGATAACTAAGGATAACTATGGATAACTAAGGATAACTAAGGATAACTAAGGATAACTAAGGATAACTATGGATGATTATGGATAACTAAGGATTACTATGTATACATTTTTTCGTCAGACAGCAGTCAAGCATAGATCATCATGTCACCAGATTAAGACCCTGTATATTTTTGGGAAAGGAGCATCAAGCACATCACCATGCACTTTCACCCCCCTGTGAAGTAAATGTGTTTCATCTCTAACCTGCATGGTTTCCCGAGTCGTAGTGGGAGGACTACACACTATGTCATCGTGTGACTCTAAGTTTACTTTGATATGACGGTGATTATATCAATATTTTAGCATTAAAGGCATTTCCACCGAAACAAAAAGATCCCACTATGTCAACCAAAAAAACCGAACAATCTGTCTGTAAGAGCTGTCGCTCTCCTCATCCTCGGATGAGGTGAGGAGAGAAGGATCTTCGGACCAAAATGCGGAGTCAGGGAAAAATGCCATCTTTATTTTATAACGAACACCGATGACAACGAAAACAAACACTTTAACAAACTACAAAATAAGAAAACGACGTACAACGGAACCTGAACATAAACTCACATCAACAAACGTAAACTCACGAACAGGAACGTACATCAAAACGAACGAACAGCCAAACAGCTCCGAAAGTGAATATATCGAACACAACGACGAAAGACATCACAGGAGACAATCACCCACAAACAAACAGTGAGAAATGCCCTACCTAAATATGACTCTTGATTAGAGGAAAATGCAAACCACCTGCCTCTAATCAAGAGCCATACCAGGCAAACCGAAACCAACATAGAAACAGATAACATAGACTACCCACCCAAAACACATGCCCTGACCAAAAACACATAAAAACTAACATAAATAGGTCAGGACTGTTACAGTACCCCCCCCCCCCAAGGTGCGAACGCCGGGCGCACCAGCACAAAGTCCAGGGGAGGGTCCGGGTGGGCAGTTGACCACGGTGGTGGTTCCGGTTCAGGACGCTGTCCCCGCACCACCATAGTCACTCCCCTTTTCTTTCTACCCCTTCCACTGACCACCCAAACATTACCTTCCCCTAAATAAACAGCTAGCACCGGAACAAGGGGCAGCACCGGGACAAGGGGTAGCACCGGGACAAGGGGCAGCACAAAAACAAGGGGCAGCACCAGGATAAGGACCATCACCGGAATAAGGGGCAGCACCGGGACAAGGGGCAGCACCGGGACAAGGGGCAGCACCGGGACAAGGGGCAGCACCGGGACAAGGGGCAGCACCGGGACAAGGGGCAGCACCGGGACAAGGGGCAGCACCGGGACAAGGGGCAGCACCGGGACAAGGGGCAGCACCGGGACAAGGGGCAGATCCCGGCTGAAGGACTCTGGCAGGTCCTGTTTGGACGGCTCTGGCAGGTCCATGCAGGCTGACGGCTCTCGACGCTCATGGCAGACTGACGGCTCTCTACGCTCATGGCAGGCTGACGGCTCTCGACGCTCATGGCAGGCTGACGGCTCTCGACGCTCATGGCAGGCTGACGGCTCTCGACGCTCATGGCAGGCTGACGGCTCTCGACGCTCATGGCAGGCTGACGGCTCTCGACGCTCATGGCGCTCTGACGGCTCTGGCTGCTCATGGCTCTCTGACGGCTCTGGCTGCTCATGGCTCACTGACGGCTCTGGCTGCTCATGGCTCTCTGACGGCTCTGGCTGCTCATGGCTCTCTGACGGCTCTGGCTGCTCATGGCTCTCTGACGGCTCTGGCTGCTCATGGCTCTCTGACGGCTCTGGCTGCTCATGGCTCTCTGACGGCTCTGGCTGCTCATGGCTCGCTGGCGGCTCTGGCAGATCCTGTCTGGTTGGCGGCTCTGGCAGATCCTGTCTGGTTGGCGGCTCTGGCAGATCCTGTCTGGTTGGCGGCTCTGGCAGATCCTGTCTGGTTGGCGGCTCTGGCAGATCCTGTCTGGTTGGCGGCTCTGGCAGATCCTGTCTGGTTGGCGGCTCTGGCAGATCCTGTCTGGCGGGCGGCTCTAGCGGCTCCTGTCTGGCTGACGGCTCTAGCGACTCCTGTCTGGCGGATGGCTCTGTAGGCTCATGGCAGACGGGCGACTTTGCAGGCTCCTGGCAGACGGGCGGCTTTGCAGGCTCCTGGCAGACGGATGACTCAGATGGCGCTGGGGAGACGGATGGCTCAGATGGCGCTGGGGAGACGGATGGCTCAGATGGCGCTGGGAAGACGGATGGCTCAGATGGCGCTGGGGAGACGGATGGCTCAGATGGCGCTGGGGAGACGGATGGCTCAGATGGCGCTGGGGAGATGGATGGCTCTGGCCGGATACGGCGCACTGTAGACCTGGTGCGTGGTGCCGGAACTGGAGGCACCGGGCTAATGATAAGCACCTTCCTACTAGTGCGTGGAGCAGAGACAGGGCACACTGAACTCTCAAAGCGTACTCTATACCTGGTGCGTGGTACCGGCACTGGTGGCACCTGGCTGAGGGCACGCACCTCAGGACTAGTACGGGGAGAAGTGACAGTGTGTACAGGACTTGGGAGACGCACAGGTGGCTTAGTGCGTGGGGCCGGAACTGGAGGCACCGAACTGGATACACGCACTATAGGGAGAGTGCGTGGAGGAGGAACAGGGCTCTGGAAATGCACTGGTAGCCTAGTGCGTAATATAGGCACTGTAGGTACTAGGCTGGGGCGGGGAGGTGGCGCCGGAAATACCGGACCGTGCAGGCGTACTGGCTCTCTTGAGCATTGAGCCTGCCCAACCTTACCTGGTTGAATGCTCCCGGTCGCCCGCCCAGTACGGGGAGGTGGAATAACCCGCACCGGGCTGTGTAGGCGAACCGGGGAAACCATGCGTAAGGCAGGTGCCATGTATGCCGGCCCGAGGAGACGCACTGGAGACCAGACGCGTTGAGCCGGCCTCATGACACCTGGCTCAATGCCCAATCTCGCCCTACCAGTGCGGGGAGGTGGAATAACCCGCACCGGCCTATGCACACGTACAGGAGACACCGTGCGCTCTACTGCGTAACACGGTGTCTGCCCGTACTCCCGCTCTCCACGGTTAGCCTGGGAAGTGGGCGCAGGTCTCCTACCTGCCCTTGGCCCACTACCCTTTAGCCCCCCCCCAAGAAATTTTTGGGAGTTACTCACGGGCTTTTCGGGCTTCCGTGCAAAACGTGTCCCCTCATAATTCCGGTTTCGAGCTTGATTCTCCGGCTTCCATCCACGTCTCCTAGCTGCCTCCTTAAACCACCGCTCCTGGGCTGTGACTGCCTCACTCTTCTCACGAGAGCAGCGATATTCCCCAGTTTGCGCCCAGGGTCCTCTACCAGACAGGATCTCCTCCCAAGTCCAAAAGTCCTTGTTGCTCCGTCGAGCATTCCCATACCGCTTGGTCTCTGTATTTTGGTGGGTGATTCTGTAAGAGCTGTCGCTCTCCTCATCCTCGGATGAGGTGAGGAGAGAAGGATCTTCGGACCAAAATGCGGAGTCAGGGAAAAATGCCATCTTTATTTTATAACGAACACCGATGACAACGAAAACAAACACTTTAACAAACTACAAAATAAGAAAACGACGTACAACGGAACCTGAACATAAACTCACATCAACAAACGTAAACTCACGAACAGGAACGTACATCAAAACGAACGAACAGCCAAACAGCTCCGAAAGTGAATATATCGAACACAACGACGAAAGACATCACAGGAGACAATCACCCACAAACAAACAGTGAGAATTGCCCTACCTAAATATGACTCTTGATTAGAGGAAAATGCAAACCACCTGCCTCTAATCAAGAGCCATACCAGGCAAACCGAAACCAACATAGAAACAGATAACATAGACTGCCCACCCAAAACACATGCCCTGACCAAAAACACATAAAAACTAACATAAATAGGTCAGGACTGTTACACTGTCTTCCTTTATAAAATTGTACCTAAACGTCCGGTTTCCATCACAGCTGTCCTGATTTTATATGGTGTGACTTTACTCGCATAAAAACTGTTGATGGACACGCGGTTACTGTACATCACCCAAATAGCCCCTTACTTTGGTTACTCAGGCAAAAGCTCACTGTGAGGAGTTAGTGATCATAATTATACACCGGGTGGGTCTAATCCTGGATGATGATTGGTTCCTCTTAAGGATCGTACCCTTTTTTCTTTAAAATTTCCATCTAAGATGATACCCATACCCAAATCTAAATCTAACAGGACCTGAAGCAAGGATATGCATATTCTTGATACCATTTACAATAAAAATGTGGAAATTAAGGTAGGAGATTATAACACGTTAGAGAACATACAAAAAGGTTATGGTAATGAAACATTAAAGTGTACACACTCCCAGGAATGTCATACATGATGGTTCATTAGCTTATACACGAACTTTCACACATTTAGATGGCCGTGTGGGGTGGGTGTGGAGCCAGAGACAGCAGTGGTTCAAACTGTAGAACCCAGTTCCTAAATGTTAACATAAAAATTGATTTTATCAAACAAAACTATGCTACATTTTATCTCTGGGACCCTCAGGATGACAAATCAGAGCCAGATTACTGAATGTAAGTACATTATTTACCTTCAGAGGTGAATGTATCAAACCAGTTGTCTTGTGCAGTTTTTTTGTGCACTCTCACATAGACCCAGCAGTGATCCAGTCAAGCAGACCCTTTCTCAGACACAGGTGTGCACAGTTAAAAGTTTTAGCAATAGACTCTCTGCCAGCCAGCTCACCACAAGAGAAGCAATTTGTTGGAAAGACTAAATGTATTTAACCTCGACAGGCTTAATTGAGGTATGTTTAAAAGGAGTAAATACTCTTTTGGCCGCTGCAGTAATTTTCGGCTCAGGTCAGCCAACTGAATACGTACCCCAGTAAACGAGCAACTGCCTATCGTTTACATTTGTTTTTTTGTAATTCCAAGATTATTAAAAAGAAACTCATGTAGCTTGAGAAATAGCACAAAAGCTGAATGATGTGTTCTCAATTGACTTGACTCCTTTTCCTTGTCTGAAAGTTTGCTGTAAATGTAAATGCTGTAAATGTCTCTTAGTCAGATGTCTGTTATCGAGCTGTAAATGTTTCTTAGTCGGATGTCTGTTATCGAGCTGTAAATGTTTCTTAGTCAGGTGTCTGTTATCAAGCTGTAAATGTTTCCTAGTCACATGTATGTTACACAGCTGTAAATGTTTCCTAGTCAGATGTCTGTTTTCAAGCTGTAAATGTTTCCTAGTCACATGTATGTTACACAGCTGTAAATGTTTCCTAGTCAGATGTCTGTTATCAAGCTGTAAATGTTTCCTAGTCACATGTCTGTTATCGAGCTGTAAATGTTTCCTAGTCAGATGTCTGTTACACAGCTGTAAATGTTTCCTAGTCAGATGTCTGTTACACAGCTGTAAATGTTTCCTAGTCAGATGTCTGTTACACAGCTGTAAATGTTTCCTAGTCAGATGTCTGTTATCAAGCTGTAAATGTTTCCTAGTCACATGTATGTTACACAGCTGTAAATGTTTCCTAGTCAGATGTCTGTTATCAAGCTGTAAATGTTTCCTAGTCACATGTCTGTTATCGAGCTGTAAATGTTTCCTAGTCAGATGTCTGTTACACAGCTGTAAATGTTTCCTAGTCAGATGTCTGTTACACAGCTGTAAATGTTTCCTAGTCAGATGTCTGTTACACAGCTGTAAATGTTTCCTAGTCAGATGTCTGTTATCGAGCTGTAAATGTTTCCTAGCCAGATGTCTGTTACACAGCTGTAAATGTTTCCTAGTCAGATGTCTGTTACACAGCTGTAAATGTTTCCTAGTCAGATGTCTGTTACACAGCTGTAAATGTTTCCTAGTCAGATGTCTGTTACACAGCTGTAAATGTTTCCTAGTCAGATGTCTGTTACACAGCTGTAAATGTTTCCTTGTCAGATGTCTGTTATCGAGCTGTAAATGTTTCCTAGTCAGATGTCTGTTATCGAGCTGTAAATGTTTCCTTGTCACATGTCTGTTACACAGCTGTAAATGTTTCCTAGTCAGATGTCTGTTATCGAGCTGTAAATGTTTCCTAGTCAGATGTCTGTTATACAGCTGTAAATGTTTCCTAGTCAGATGTCTGTTATACAGCTGTAAATGTTTCCTAGTCAGATGTCTGTTATCGAGCTGTAAATGTTTCCTCTTTAGATGTCTGTTACACAGCTGTAAATGTTTCCTAGTCAGATGTCTGTTATCGAGCTGGAAATGTTTCCTAGTCACATGTATGTTACACAGCTGTAAATGTTTCCTTGTCAGATGTCTGTTATCGAGCTGTAAATGTTTCCTAGTCACATGTATGTTACACAGCTGTAAATGTTTCCTTGTCAGATGTCTGTTATCGAGCTGTAAATGTTTCCTAGTCAGATGTCTGTTACACAGCTGTAAATGTTTCCTAGTCAGATGTCTGTTACACAGCTGTAAATGTTTCCTAGTCAGGTGTCTGTTACACAGCTGTAAATGTTTCCTCGTCAGGTGTCTGTTACACAGCTGTAAATGTTTCCTCGTCAGATGTCTGTTACACAGCTGTAAATGTTTCCTAGTCAGATGTCTGTTATCGAGCTGTAAATGTTTCCTAGTCAGATGTCTGTTACACAGCTGTAAATGTTTCCTAGTCAGATGTCTGCTACACAGCTGTAAATGTTTCCTAGTCAGATGTCTGCTACACAGCTGTAAATGTTTCCTAGTCAGATGTCTGCTACACAGCTGTAAATGTTTCCTCGTCAGATGTCTGTTACACAGCTGTAAATGTTTCCTAGTCACATGTATGTTACACAGTTGTAAATGTTTCCTAGTCACATGTATGTTACACAGCTGTAAATGTTTCCTTGTCAGATGTCTGTTATCGAGCTGGAAATGTTTCCTAGTCAGATGTCTGTTACACAGCTGTAAATGTTTCCTAGTCAGATGTCTGTTACACAGCTGTAAATGTTTCCTAGTCAGATGTCTGTTACACAGCTGTAAATGTTTCCTAGTCAGATGTCTGTTACACAGCTGTAAATGTTTCCTAGTCAGATGTCTGTTACACAGCTGTAAATGTTTCCTAGTCAGATGTCTGTTACACAGCTGTAAATGTTTCCTAGTCAGATGTCTGTTACACAGCTGTAAATGTTTCCTAGTCAGATGTCTGTTACACAGCTGTAAATGTTTCCTAGTCAGATGTATGTTACACAGCTGTAAATGTTTCCTAGTCACATGTATGTTACACAGCTGTAAATGTTTCCTTGTCAGATGTCTGTTATCGAGCTGGAAATGTTTCCTAGTCAGATGTCTGTTACACAGCTGTAAATGTTTCCTAGTCAGGTGTCTATTACACAGTTGTAAATGTTTCCTAGTCACATGTATGTTACACAGCTGTAAATGTTTCCTTGTCAGATGTTTGTTATCGAGCTGGAAATGTTTCCTAGTCAGATGTCTGTTACACAGCTGTAAATGTTTCCTAGTCAGGTGTCTGTTACACAGTTGTAAATGTTTCCTAGTCACATGTATGTTACACAGCTGTAAATGTTTCCTTGTCAGATGTCTGTTATCGAGCTGGAAATGTTTCCTAGTCAGATGTCTGTTACACAGCTGTCAATGTTTCCTAGTCAGGTGTCTGTTACACAGTTGTAAATGTTTCCTAGTCACATGTATGTTACACAGCTGTAAATGTTTCCTTGTCAGATGTCTGTTATTGAGCTGGAAATGTTTCCTAGTCAGATGTCTGTTACACAGCTGGAAATGTTTCCTAGTCAGGTGTCTGTTACACAGTTGTAAATGTTTCCTAGTCACATGTATGTTACACAGCTGTAAATGTTTCCTTGTCAGATGTCTGTTATCGAGCTGGAAATGTTTCCTAGTCAGATGTCTGTTACACAGCTGTAAATGTTTCCTAGTCACATGTCTGTTATCGAGCTGTAAATGTTTCCTAGTCAGATGTCTGTTACACAGCTGTAAATGTTTCCTAGTCAGATGTCTGTTACACAGCTGTAAATGTTTCCTAGTCAGGTGTCTGTTACACAGCTGTAAATGTTTCCTAGTCACATGTATGTTACACAGCTGTAAATGTTTCCTAGTCACATGTCTGTTATACAGCTGTAAATGTTTCCTAGTCAGATGTCTGTTACACAGCTGTAAATGTTTCCTAGTCAGGTGTCTGTTACACAGTTGTAAATGTTTCCTAGTCACATGTATGTTACACAGCTGTAAATGTTTCCTTGTCAGATGTCTGTTATCGAGCTGGAAATGTTTCCTAGTCAGATGTCTGTTACACAGCTGTAAATGTTTCCTAGTCACATGTCTGTTATCGAGCTGTAAATGTTTCCTAGTCAGATGTCTGTTACACAGCTGTAAATGTTTCCTAGTCAGATGTCTGTTATCGAGCTGTAAATGTTTCCTAGTCAGATGTCTGTTATCGAGCTGTAAATGTTTCCTAGTCAGATGTCTGTTATCGAGCTGTAAATGTTTCCTAGTCAGATGTCTGTTACACGGCTGTAAATGTTTCCTAGTCAGATGTCTGTTAACAGTTTGTGGAAATGAAATTAATATAGGAGAATATAACACATTAGATCTGATAAAGGATATTACATTTCCCCCTAAAATGTTTTCAACCATCTTTGAAACGTAAGAGAAATGCCATTATATGACTTAGGAGTCTAGGCACAATGGTGATGTTGGCCACTAGATGGCAGCAGTGTATGTGCAAGGCTTTAGACTGATCCAATGAACCATTACGTTACAGTTCAAAATGTTGTATCAAGTTTGCCCAAATGTGCCTAATTGGTCAATTGATACATTTTCATGAACATAACTGTATATCACCGCTCCGCGGGAGGTTAAACAAAAAAAAAATCCTAGGTAGATGTCTATTAATATAGCGGTAAATGTTTCCTAGACAGATATCTGTTTTACTGTGGTAAATGTGTCCTGGTCAGATAACTGGTAAAACGGTAAATGTTTTGGACGTAGCAGGATTGTTGTTATTTACCGTTTGCTAAATGCTGAATACCTGAACCAACCAACTTAACCATATACGGATTTCAACAAAAGTCCAAGTAATAAATAGAACACACACACACACACACACACACACACACACACACACACACACACACACACACACACACACACACACACACACACACACACACACACACACACACACACACACACACACACACACACATACACACACACACACACACACCTGCTCGGAGGCTTGGACGGAGCCAGCTAGACACTTCTTGGCCCGTTCACTATAACACAGCAACACGTACACTTTAAAAGCTCAATGGAGTTGTCCCCAAACTGCGATAACATAGTGAGGTAATACCCCGGGTGCCTTTCATGACAAGCATTGCTTTCTAACTTTGCAATTCTGGTGCGAATTAGCTATCGTCTCTTTTCATGGAAAAATGTGCCGATTACCTGTCTGTGACCTGCCGTCCATAGCCCCTATTACCTGTCTGTGACCTGCCGTCCATAGCCCCTATTACCTGTCTGTGACCTGCCGTCCATAGCCCCTATTACCTGTCTGTGACCTGCCGTCCATAGCCCCTATTACCTGTCTGTGACCTGCCGTCCATAGCCCCTATTACCTGTCTGTGACCTGCCGTCCATAGCCCCTATTACCTGTCTGTGACCTGCCGTCCATAGCCCCTATTACCTGTCTGTGACCTGCCGTCCATAGCCCCTATTACCTGTCTGTGACCTGCCGTCCATAGCCCCTATTACCTGTCTGTGACCTGCCGTCCATAGCCCCTATTACCTGTCTGTGACCTGCCGTCCATAGCCCCTATTACCTGTCTGTGACCTGCCGTCCATAGCCCCTATTACCTGTCTGTGACCTGCCGTCCATAGCCCCTATTACCTGTCTGTGTACTTGTGATTTATATGTGACCTCTCTGGCACCCTGGGATAGCTCTGTGTTTTTAATCACGTTTTCATCAGTGTTTTTCTAATGCATCAACTTGTAAACCAATTTCGCCCCTGGCGCCCCGAAACAGTTCTGGCATGAAATGTTTCAGAAGTATTTTATTCCCCCCCCCCCCCCCCCCCCCCCCCCCCCCGCCACCCGTTTATTTCCTTCTCTACCAGTAAATGTTTAAATGTGTTGCAGGTTTCGTTAAACCATGTCACTGCGCTTGACCGGCCATAAGATAGAGATAAAGGACAGACCTGTTATTTACACTTTGTTTCCCCCTAAAACACTCTTCTAGTGTCTGAGGAACTTGTAAGGCACCGGTAACAATGCCAAGGTGTTCAACTTTGTAGTTTCGCTGTTATTAACGCAGGAATGTTCCTCTTGTTTCTCAAAGAGCCATGTTGTGCCAAGGTCATTAATACAAGATGGTCCTTTTTTTCAGACACAGGAGGCCATTCCCAAGACTTTATACAAAATACAGTTCTTAGTCATGGTTGTGGGAAGATATTTTGAGGTGGTGGTGGGTTGCAACGGGGGGAGCGGGCGACGGGTGATAAAGGCCTCGTGTACTAATTTAGTGAATTTATTTTATATACAGTACAAGTCCAAAGTTTTGGAAACACCTACTTATTCCAGGGTTTTTCTTTATTTTTACTATTTTTTTACACAGTAGAATAATAGTGAAGACATCAAAACTATGATATTTAATTTAATTTCAAATACTGTATATGTTTTTATTTAGTTATTGTGATAATGTTTTTTACAATGTAGAAAATAGTAAAAATGAAGAAAAACCCTTGAATGATTAGGTGTGTCCAAACGTTTGACGAGTACTGTATATATATATATATATAAAATTATATGTGTTTATTGTGATTTATCAGGGGGGGCACCCTCAGCACCCCTACTTCCCACGGCTGTGCATCTCATGATTAATTTGGAGCTATTCTGAAGCGATTGGTGGAAAAGAGTAGTAACTTAATCCTCATTTAGACCACTTGACCACGCCACTTCAGTTGTTAGCACTATCAATCCAGAGAAGCTTCTAGTGGGTATACAAAGCAACACACACACACACTATAAGTCAAACGTTTCTTCTCACAAGTTTCCAAAACAGCTGGGGATATTTATTTGACGTGGACAGTTCAACAATACAGTGTTAATAAAGAGCTGCTGTTAGTTTCAGAATGGGTTGCAAGGAATAAGTTAGTCCTAAATATTTTAAATACTAAAAGCATTGTGTTTGCAACAAATCATTCACTAAACCCTGGTTTGATTCCAGGGTGTAACACAACCGGCCGTGTTTGGGGGGTCGGATAGGGCAGTGCACAATTGGCCCATCATCGTCTTGGTTAGGGTTTGGCAGGGCTAGGGCGTCACTGTAAGTAAGAAATTGTATTTAAGTGACTTGCCTAGTTACTTACTTTCCATCCTCATATTAAGTTTTAGGCTCCCGAGTGGCGCAGCGGTCTAAGGCACTGCATCTCAGTGTTAGAGGTGTCACTACAGACCCTGGTTTGATTCCAGGCTGTATCACAACTGGCTGTGATTGGGAGTCCCATAGGGCCCAGTGTCGTCCGGGTTAGGGTTTGGCTGGGGTAGGTCGTCATTGTAAATAAGAATTTGTTCTTAACTGACTTGCCTAGTTAAATTTAAATTTAATAAGTGTTGCAGTAGCTGACAAGTACACTGTTGAGTCATCCGCATACATAGACACACTGGCTTTACTTAAAGCCAGTGGTATGTCGTTAGTAAAGATTGAAAAACACTAAAGGGCCTAGACAGCTGCCCTGGGGAATTCCTGATTCTACATGGATTACGTTGGAGAAGCTTCCATTAAAGACCACCCTCTGTGTTCTGTTAGATAGGTAACTCTTTATCCACATTATAGCAGGGGGTGTAAAGCCATAACAACCTCTGTGTTCTGTTAGACAGGTAACTCTTCATCCACAATATAGCAGGGGGTGTAAAGCCATAACACATACGTTTTTTCCAGCAGCAAAGTATGATCGATAATGTCAAAAGCTGCTCTGAAGTCGGACAAAACAGGACCATAATATTTTTTTTATCAATTTCTCTCGGCCATCATGTCATTTGTGTAAGTGCTGTGCTTGTTGAGTGTCCTTCCTTATAAGCATGCTGAAAGTCTGTCAATTTGTTTACTGCAAAATAGCATTGTATCTGGTCAAACACCATTTTTTCCTCAACTTTATCAAGGGTTGGTAACAGAGTGGTTGGTCGGCTAATTGAGCCAGTAAAGGGTGCTTTCTTATTCTTAGGTAGAGGAATTACTTTTGCTTCCCTCCAGGCTTGAGGACACACAGATTAGTCACATGATTTCTCAATTTGCTGTCACGTTCCTGACCTGTTTTCCTTTGTCTTGTATTTATTTTAGTTGGTCAGGGCGTGAGTTGGGTGGGTTTCTCTATGGTTGATTTTCTTTGTTGGGATTTTTGTGTTCGGCCTGGTATGATTCTCAATCAGAGGCTGCTGTCAATCGTTGTCCCTGATTGAGAATCATACTTAGGCAGCCTGGGTTTCACGTGTGTTTTGTGGGTGTTTGTTTCCGTGTTTGTGTTTTTCACCACACGGTACTGTATCTGTTTTCTGCACTTTGTTTATTTGTTTTGTATTTCGTGTCAGTGTTCGTGCCACACGGGACTGTCTTTCGGTTTGATTCGCTTTTGTTATTTTGTTTCGTTTTAATAAATCATTATGAACACTAACCACTCTGTGTATTGGTCCGATCTGTCTCGCCTCTCCTCGTCCGAGGAGGAGGACGAATATGACGACTACCGTTACATTTGCAGTACGTTTGCCAATCGGTTGTGCAGGCAGACTTATTTGCTATTCCTTTTGCCTCATCCCTCTCAACCATACCATTTTTCAATTCCTAATCAAACCACAGGATTTAACTGTTTTTACAGTCATTTTCTTAATGGGTGCAGACTTATTAGTAACTGGGATAAGCAATTTCATAAATGTGTCAAGTGGAGCATCTGGTTGCTCCTCATTACACACCACGGACCAACAAATATTCTTTACATCAACAACATAGGAATTACTACAGAACGTACTGTGTATCCTCTTATACAATATATGGACCTTTGCTTTTCCTAGATATGGCTACTATATTGTGATCACTACATCCAATGGATTTGGATACTGCTTTGAAGCTCATTTCTGCAGCGTTAGTAAAGATGTGATCAATACATATTGATGATTTCATTCCTGTGCTGTTTGTAACTACCCTGGTAGGTTGACTGACAACCTGAAACAGGTTACAGACACTGGTTACAGTTTGAAGCTTTTTCTTGAGTGGACAGCTTGATGAAAGCCAGTTAATATTTAAATCATCCAGAAAATATACCTCTCTGTTGATATCACATGCAGTGGTTCTTCTTAGAAATGATGTGGCATACACAGCTTGCGGGCTGCAGCAGAATTCTATGCCACTGAACATTTTTGAAAGGCCCAAAATGTTATTTAACTGTAATTTTGTGTTACATATTTGTTACACTTATTCTAACAATTGAGAATAAGCAAGTGAGTTCGGAGAAATTATTTTTTGTAATTTAGTTGCCTAATAATTGTGCACACTAATAGTTGCCTAATAATTGTGCACACTTATATATTTCCCTGAAAAAGACAAAACTCCCTTTTCCTTCGTTAAACGTTCAGGTTTGAGGTTCAATAACATTTTGGATTGACTGGGAGCATTGAGTTTGTTCAACAATACAATTAATCCTGATGAATACAATTTGCCTAACAATTGGGCACACAGTATATTGTTCAGGAGGAACGGAAAATTGGGTGTCAATTCATAAACCATGTGCCATAGCAAATCTCTTCCCAACTATTTTGCAATCTATATGACTCTCCTGTAATAATTGCATTTAGATTGGAGGATTCTAAATTAATATCTATGGGGCATTTTTCGCTAAGGCAAATCTGGAAAATGACACGCACAAGAAACAATGGTAATATTTTTCATTTTAGAGACTATAGTACTGTACATCCAGGTCCTTTAGAGACTACAATACTGTACATCCAGGTCCTTTAGAGACTATAATACTGTACATCCTGGTCCTTTAGAGACTATAATACTGTACATCCTGGTCCTTTAGAGACTATAATACTGTACATCCAGGTCCTTTAGAGACTATAATACTGTACATCCTGGTCCTTTATAGACTATAATACTGTACATCCAGGTCCTTTAGAGACTATAGTACTGTACATCCAGGTCCTTTAGAGACTACAATACTGTACATCCAGGTCCTTTAGAGACTATAATACTGTACATCCTGGTCCTTTAGAGACTATAATACTGTACATCCTGGTCCTTTAGAGACTATAATACTGTACATCCAGGTCCTTTAGAGACTATAATACTGTACATCCTGGTCCTTTAGAGACTATAATACTGTACATCCAGGTCCTTTTAGAGACTGTAATACTGTATATCCAGGTCCTTTTAGAGACTATAATACTGTACATCCTGGTCCTTTAGAGACTATAATACTGTACATCCAGGTCCTTTTAGAGACTATAATACTGTACATCCATGTCCTTTTAGAGACTATAATACTGTGTATCCATCCAGGTACTTTTGGTTTCTCTTAGAACAAAAACCTTACTGTAACAACAGTTTTACTAAGTAATACGGACAAGTAGAAACAAAAAAAGAAGTGTATTTTTCCCGTATTGCGCGTTTGTTCTGAATTCAATCACCTTCTTCATCCTCATCATTCAGTTAATTGAAATTCAATTTTGAAGTTGTGCACAATTATCAGTTTCTATTTGGTTTATGTTGCCCATTAATTGTCAGTTAGAGACACGTTGGCACCTTGGGATCCAAAAGCATAATCAGTGCTCTAACTCCCCCTTGTGGTGTTGTGGAATAATGAAGCAGGGATGCAGGGTACCGTAGTAAACCACAAACCTCTATGTCCCGCAGCGTAATCTCAAAACTTTTCTTTGAGCAACGACACTACCTTATCAAGCATTTCACACATGTTATCCAGATACCGACTTTTAGCACTTGGTGGTCTATAGCAGCTTCCCACCAGAATATGGGCTTTAGGTGAGGCAGATGAACCTGTAGCCATATTACTTCAACAGTATTTAATGTGAGATCCTCTCTAATCTTTACAGGAATGTGGTTCTGAATATAAACAGCAACACCTCCACTACCGGCATTTCTGTTTTTTCTGTAAATGTTAGAACCTTCTATTGCTACTACTGTATCATCAAAGGTATTATCTAAGTGAATTTCATAGATATGTCAGAATATGAATGTAATCTGTTTTCATTGCTTTACTAGGAAGCTTAGCAGAAGTAGATATTCTCATGTTATTTTTGTTAGTGCAGGGTGAGCTGCACATAGTGGAATTCCTGCTAGGGCACACCGCCTCAGTGTTAACAGTATACATCTGGTTCATAGACACATGATTACTGCATACAACAGCTGTAGCTTACGCAGAGGCATCCAGGGCAGTTAGAGGGTATAAATTATATAAATTATGTTACATACATTGTGTCTACAAATGCCCCTGTTGTAATTTACATTTGCGAAATCATTATGATGACTCAGGGACACAATGGTAGGTGATTAAATGAACTGGGCTTGGGTCATTGATAAGTCACTGTCTCAACACAGCTTTATAATTATGTGAAAGGATCCAGGAACCCAAATGATTTGGGTGGATCCCATCCTCCTTATAAAACGTGTTTGTTTCCAAAACGTATTGTCAAAAAAATTGTCAACAAAAGTTACACCCATTGAGCTGCAGTAATCACGTTGCCAGTTGTGAAGAGAAAGACTCCTGCTAAAGCATTTTAGTAAGGTGAAATGAATTGAGAAGTTTTTTCTGTTAGTACAATCCTTGTAGCCCTGATTGGTCAGCACTCATTACCTCAGAACCAGGAGATCACTGGTGGCACCCTTAGTTAAAAGGCAGCCTAGTGGCACCCTTAGTTAAAAGGCAGCCTAGGGGCACCCTCAGTTAAAAGGCAGCCTAGGGGCACCCTTAGTTAAAAGGCAGCTTAGTGGCACCCTTAGTTAAAAGGCAGCTCAGTGGCACCCTCAGTTAAAAGGCAGCCTAGGGGCACCCTTAGCTAAAAGGCAGCTCAGTGGCACCCTTAGTTAAAAGGCAGCCTAGGGGCACCCTTAGTTAAAAGGCAGCTCAGTGGCACCCTTAGTTAAAAGGCAGCCTTGGTGCACCCTTAGTTAAAAGGCAGCTTAGTGGCACCCTTAGTTAAAAGGCAGCCTAGGTGCACCCTTAGTTAAAAGGCAGCTTAGTGGCACCCTTAGTTAAAAGGCAGCCTAGGTGCACCCTTAGTTAAAAGGCAGCTCAGTGGCACCCTTAGTTAAAAGGCAGCCTAGGTGCACCCTTAGTTAAAAGGCAGCCTAGGTGCACCCTTAGTTAAAAGGCAGCTTAGTGGCACCCTTAGTTAAAAGGCACCCTAGGTGCACCCTTAGTTAAAAGGCAGCCTAGGTGCACCCTTAGTTAAAAGGCAGCTTAGTGGCACCCTTAGTTAAAAGGCAGCCTAGGTGCACCTTTAGTTAAAAGGAAGCTCAGTGGCACCCTTAGTTAAAAGGCAGCCTAGGTGCACCCTTAGTTAAAAGGCAGCCTAGGTGCACCCTTAGTTAAAAGGCAGCTTAGTGGCACCCTTAGTTAAAAGGCAGCTCAGTGGCACCCTCAGTTAAAAGGCAGCCTAGGGGCACCCTTAGCTAAAAGGCAGCTCAGTGTCACCCTTAGTTAAAAGGCAGCTCAGTGGCACCCTTAGTTAAAAGGCAGCCTAGGGGCACCCTTAGTTAAAAGGCAGCCTAGGGGCACCCTTAGTTAAAAGGCAGCTCAGTGGCACCCTTAGTTAAAAGGCAGCCTAGGGGCACCCTTAGTTAAAAGGCAGCCTAGGGGCACCCTTAGTTAAAAGGCAGCTCAGTGGCACCCTTAGTTAAAAGGCAGCCTAGGGGCACCCTTAGTTAAAAGGCAGCCTAGGGGCACCCTTAGTTAAAAGGCAGCTCAGTGGCACCCTTAGTTAAAAGGCAGCTCAGTGGCACCCTTAGTTAAAAGGCAGCTCAGTGGCACCCTTAGTTAAAAGGCATCTCAGTGGCACCCTTAGTTAAAAGGCAGCCTAGGGGCACCCTTAGCTAAAAGGCAGCTCAGTGGCACCCTTAGTTAAAAGGCAGCTCAGTGGCACCCTTAGCTAAAAGGCAGCTCAGTGGCACCCTTAGCTAAAAGGCAGCTCAGTGGCACCCTTAGTTACAAGGCAGCTCAGTGGCACCCTTAGCTAAAAGGCAGCTCAGTGGCACCCTCAGTTAAAAGGCAGCCTAGGGGCACCCTTAGCTAAAAGGAAGCTCAGTGGCACCCTTAGTTAAAAGGCAGCCTAGGGGCACCCTTAGTTAAAAGGCAGCTCAGTGGCACCCTTAGTTAAAAGGCAGCTCAGTGGCACCCTTAGTTAAAAGGCAGCCTAGGGGCACCCTTAGTTAAAAGGCAGCTCAGTGGCACCCTTAGTTAAAAGGCAGCTCAGTGGCACCCTTAGTTAAAAGGCAGCTCAGTGGCACCCTTAGTTAAAAGGCATCTCAGTGGCACCCTCAGTTAAAAGGCAGCCTAGGGGCACCCTTAGCTAAAAGGCAGCTCAGTGGCACCCTTAGTTAAAAGGCAGCTCAGTGGCACCCTCAGTTAAAAAGGCCAAGTGAAATTGAAGTAGATCAATAGGATGAGACGGATCACATCACTGCTCTCTTAGGATCTCCTTTGTGTGTCGAGTGTCGAGTGCTCTGAGAGTTCCGCCACAAGGCATTGGGTATGAGTCCTAAATGTCATCCTGTTTATCATTGCCACACTTGATTAGTTCAGCCTTTATCTGGGTGGTCATAAGTCTTCAGCAAGTGTCATTATTTGGAGTGGAAACATTAATTGAATCAATATTTTGACACCTCGCCTTGCCATGTGGGTAATTGGACACCAGAGGTACCCTGGGTAATTTAATCCTAGCTCCCTGATTGACAGGTAATAGGATAAGGGTTCTTTCAGCCGCTGACATCACCACTGCCCATTTTCGGATGGCTTCTTGAAAAATTGCCTCGACAAAGGGTATGGCCAAGCCTGCTAAACCTCACATGTTCTTTTAAATGGTTTATTTTCGGATTTCCTGTGTGACCGATTTCAGTACGTTATGATAGATAGCATGGACCTCCTCTGGTTAGGCTCTCTAAAAGAAATGGTTTGCTGGTGTCCTGGTGTGTTTGTGTGCGCTCCCAAGTCAATGCTACGTTGTTATCCTTGACTAGCACAGGAAACACTCCAGGCAAAGTCCCAGCCAGTCTTGACTGTCCAAGTATAATAACGAGAGAGAGAGAGAGAGAGAGAGAGAGAGAGAGAGAGAGAGAGAGAGAGAGAGAGAGAGAGAGAGAGAGAGAGAGAGAGAGAGAGAGAGAGAGAGAGAGAGAGAGGAGAGAGAGAGAGAGAGAGAGAGAGAGGAGAGAGAGAGAGAGAGAGAGAGAGAGAGAGAGAGAGAGAGAGAGAGAGAGAGATCATACTCCAACAGTATACAGTACCTGTGTTGTTTCAGAGTACACACCCTTGTTAACCAATACTTTTCCATCGTTTGGCAGGTACAAGTTGTCCCTTGGTCATGTGGTTAGAGAGTTGTAGGGTAATATAGCTCCTTGACTACCCAGGAAGTTAGTTCACAGTTATTAAAGAACACCTGTCCCTGAGTGGGCTCGATGCCAGAACACATGCGCCAACAAAAATTTAATATAAATGATTTATGAACAGACTGCCCATTCACTTTATTAGAAGAACAGAATGGGCTGGTCTCAACATATTCATCAACTTTTGAACACACGGCAACAGATTGTGCCTTTAAAACATGTAACTTATTAAACTACACATTTTAATAAAGGCTTGCATCGCCAGCAAAAAAATAAAAAATAAAAAAATAAATTTTTATTAAAAAAAAGGAAATGTCATTACAGACACAATTACCTTGCTGTAGATATTACACGGGGTATTCTCTTATTTAATCTTCATTCTTTATCACCTAAAGTTACATTGGCAATTAATCATAGCTTTTGATCTATTTCAAAAAACAACAATTTTATGGATGGAATATAAACCCTCCTCCCTGCCCCCCCAAAACATGTCTTATGTCTAATGCACCACATTCTGAACCACTTGACTGTCGAAAATATATGCCTTCAGTGAGAGTCACAGGCAAAACATTTACTAGTAGTCATAACACTGTAATTGGACCAATGTATATGTGTATCTCATTGTCCCAGACTGTTTACCTCTTCACTTGGACTAGACACGTTAAGATGACGATCCAGGGGTATCCTATTACACACCAACTAGGTCAAAGGTCAAACAGTCAGAGACAGGAATTAGCCCCTGAACCAGGAAGTAGAAATACATGCTACTTCCTGGTTCGTTTAGTTTGTCTGGAAGGGATTTCTCTCAGAAGCAGCCAAGCTGCGACTGGCACTCTGTCTGCTCAGTCGGGACACAGTGTCCCCATTGACTCGGCTCTGCAATGGTTTCAGATGCACATGTGACGCTTTAGGATGTGACCTGTGATTGCAGGGGGACATGACGACGTGGGACCAACGGAGGGTCTGCTCTCACTGTCAGTCCCTACACTCTCAATGAAAAAAATTAAACCAATGAGCCATTGCCAGAACTTCAATCACTGACAATTCTATTGCTAATTCAATACTTTTTCCAGTATCTTCAACTAAATGGCTAATGTTAAACTTACAATAATGTTGTTTGTGTCACTGTGCTTTGGTAATGCAAATAAATATTTTGTTGTAACAATAAAATGAACTCATCAATAGAAAAGTGTACATTTGAGAGCAAGACATAACACTCGATGCTCTCACCTGTTAGATCCTTAGGAATCAACCACATTGACTGGAATCAAATGGGCAAATCAATACATTATGAATCAACCACATGGACTGGAATCAAATAGGCAAATCAATACATTATGAATCAACCACATTGACTGTAATCAAATAGGCATATCAATACATTTATCCCGGCAGTTTTCAAGCACGGTGAAAATACCATGAATAGAATGCTGTGGTGTTGAACAGTGGTCACAGGTATGTGATCCCAACACACTAGTAATACAGTTTCTCATTTATTCTTTTAATTTTAACTTGGCCAGTCGGTTAATAACAAATTCTTATTTACAATGACGGCCTACACCGGCCAAACCCGGATGACACTGGACCAATTGTACGCCACCCTATGGGACTCCCAATCACAGCCAGTTGTGATACAGCCTGGATTCAAACCAGGGAGTCTGTAGTGACGCCTCTAGCCTTAGACCACTGTGCCATTCGGGAGCCCAATGCCTTCGTAGTCAAGAATCATTCACTTTTAGTGGAACTTTCTAGTACAGAACATTCTAGTAAAACATAAATAAATAAAACATAAGTTAGTTGAAATCAAATAAAACAATTTAAATACAGTAAGACATTGTTAGTTTGGCAAAAAAAAAACCTAAGCAAACATTTGTGGGTTACATCTTTTGTCCAATGGAAAATAATTGCAAAAAAGGCAGATGACCTATGTATTAAATTAGGCTAAAGTATCATTTGAGGGCTCACTAATGCAATAAAGTGAGCAGAAAGTAAACAATTTACACTCAATTGTTTGTCTTTCACAGATACCATTTAAAACAATCTCAGTCTCCTTTTACCACACCGTAAAATAATCAACTTAGCTGAACGAAACATTTTTCATTTTTAACGTTTTCACTTTTTTGGATGCTATGCTATGCTAAGATGGACACAAGTAAATATCACTATTATGAAGATTTTTTGTTGGGCTTTTCCAAATCTTAAGGGATTTGATGCACTGGATCAATCTGTAGCTTCAGGTTGTATTTGTGGTGAGTCATATACTCTGTATCTACTTGACGGCAGGGGAAATGAGCCGCCTATGAATGGGCTGTTCACCAGTTTTGCAAAGCCTGTATAATAATTCTGCTCGGCTGTTGTAATTTGAACGATTAAGAAGCACACTTTTCATTGAGGAAAACCCACGTCAGACCCGAGATGTCCTTGACTGAGCCTATTCCAACAAGCCTAAAAAGACGCCTTTCAATGTTCCTGATATTTTATGTGGCTGAGGTGGTTAAACAAAAATGCAGCAAGAGGGTGCTGACCCTGACCTTTGACCCCAGGAAACGTACATACAACGTCAACCCAATAACTTGCTTCCTCCTCAGACAGACCAATCGGCTAAACAGGAGCAGTTACCGACAAGCAATTCACTGACCACATCAAACAAAAAAGGAGGGGGGGGGGGGGGGGTGAAGATGAAAAAAAAGAGACCACGTTATTTATTTGGGTCCTAATGTAAATATATGTAATGGTCCCACTGATTGGGACCCTCCATTAGAGAGGAACAGGACTTGGATCCTCTATTAGAGAAGGACGGGATTGGGATCCTCTATTAGAGAAAGGGGGGGGGGGGGGCCCTCTGTGTTTAGACAAACCCATTACATCATTTGGAAAATTGCTTATTTAGGATGGGCCTATGTTTTGTTTCCACAGATAACGGGGGAAACGGCATGCTTGAGTTAATACTGATATCAGGAGGATTACTGGGCTTCAAATGAGCACTTAAGGCCCTTTGGATGAACGGCAACAAAAATACAACCTCCACATGGTTTTATTAGAGGACCAATTGACAAACAAATTGTTCTCACACATACTATAGCTAACATTGATATAAATAAATATGGAGGTGTACAGACAACAACAGTTAGAGGTCCTTTGTAGCTCTGTTGGTAGAGAATGGCCCTTGTTAAGCCAGTGTTTTCAGGTTCAACTCCCAGTACCACCTATATGTAAAATGTATGACTGCAAGTCAATTTGGATAAAAAAAAGTGTCTGTTAAATGGCAGCTATTATACAGTGTAATTTAAGAAACGTGGGTTCTAATTGTGCACCATTTTCTCCACTCTTTAAGGGTCACTATTGATGCCAAATGCTCATATTTCAAGTCTTTGAACAGTATATTGAGATCTCAGTCTTCAAGAGGTAAACAAGAGAACCCTCATAATTATGTAAACAGTACAGATGTCCGTGGTCGTGTACATTAGCATTTCGTATTGGACAAGTCCAGATAGTCCCTCCCTGTTTCAGCCCATTGTCTTACGTTTGGGGCCTAATGAACACAGTGCTATACAGTGCCTTCAGAAAACATGCACACCCATTGACTTTTTCCACATTTTCTTGTGTTACGGCCTGAATTGTAAATTATTTGAATTGAGATTTTATGTCAACGGCCTACAAACAATACCCCATAGCAACTTTGGTTTTAGAATTGGGGGGGTATACAGTACCAGTCAAAAGTTTGGACACACCTACTCATTCAAGGGTTTTTCTTTATTTTTACTACTTTGTGTAAAAGTAGTAAATCAATGTAGAATAATAGTGAATTTTTCAAAACTATTAAATAACATATGGAATTATGTATTAACAAAAAAGTGTTAAACAAATCAAAATACATTGTAGTTTTTAGATTCTTCAAAGTTAAATTATTGAATTTTTTTCTGTCTTAATGCGTTTGCGGCAATCAGTTGTGTTGTGACAAGGTAGGGATGGTATACAGAAGATAGCCCTATTTGGTAAATTACCAAGTCCATATTACGGCAAGAACAACTCAAATAAGCAAAGAGAAACGACAGTCCATCAATACTTTAAGACATGGGGGTCAGTCAATGTGGGAACTTTGAAAGTACAGTCGCCAAAACCTTTCAAGCATTATGATGAAACTGGCTCTCATGAGGACCGACACAGGAAGGGAAGACCCAGAGTTACCTCCGCTGCTGAGGATACGTTCATTAGAGTTAACTGCACCTCAGATTGCAGCCAAAATAAATGCTTCACAGAGTTCAAGTAACAGACATATCTCAACATCAACTGTTCAGAGGAGACTGCGTGAATCAGGCCTTCATGGTCGAATTGCTGCAAAGAAACCACTACTAAAAGACACCAAAAAGAAGAGACTTGCTTGGGCCAAGAAACACGAGCAATGGACGTTAGACCAGTGGAAATCTGTCCTTTGAAGAGTCCAAATTTGAGATTTTTGATTCCAACCGCCATGTCTTTGTGAGACGCAGAGTAAGTGAACGGATGATCTCTGCATGTGTGGTTCCCACCGTGGAGCATGGAGGAGGAGGTGTGATGGTGTGGAGGTGCTTTGGTGGTGACACTGTCTGTGATTTATTTAGAATTCAAGGCATATTTAACCAGCATGTCTACCACAGCATTCTGCAGAGATACCCCATCCCATCTGGTTTGCGCTTAGTGGGACTATCATTTGTTTTTTAACAGAACAATGACCCAACACATCTCCAGGCTGTGACAAGGCTATTTTACCATGAAGGGGAGTGATGGAGTGCTGCATCAGATGACCTGGCCTCCACAATCACCCGACCTCACCCCAATGGAGATGGTTTGGGTTGAGTTGAACCGCAGAGTGAGGGAAAAACAGCCAACAAGTGCTCAGCATATGTGCTCAGCATTCCCGGTGAAGCTGGTTGAGAGAATGCCAAGAGTGTGCAAAGCTGTCATAAAGGCAAAAGGTAACTAATTTGAAGAATTTAAAATACAAAATGTGTTTAACACTTTTTTGGTTACTGCATTATTCCATATGTGTTATTTCATAGTTTTGTTGTCTTCACTATTATTCTACAATGTAGAAAATAGTAAAAATAAAGAAAAACCCTTGAATGACTAGGTGTGTCAAACCTTTGACTGGTAATGTATATATATATATTTTGTTTTATTACACATTTTTATCCAGACAGATAAAAACTCCAAACAGCCTACCCAACTGCTCAGAGGCGTCCACATGGTCATAAAGAACACCTTTGCGTTGTTTTGTATCACATTGCTAAGATAAAACTTGGAGCCAAAAATATATAATTTAGAATGTGACATGTCCCCCCTGTCCCCAGTGTTAGTTGTGCCCTTGCCCCATAACATCAAAGTGAAATTATGTTTTCATGATTTTTTAAAATAAATATATAACAAATTTAAAGCTGAAATGTCTTCAGTCAAGAAGTATTAAACCTCTTTCTTATGGCAAGCCTAAATAAGTTCAGGAGTAAAAATATGGTTTACAAGTCACATAATAAGTTGCATGGACTCACTCTGTGTGTAATAATAGTGTTTTGTGTCCAATCCACAGGACGGTTGAGCTAACGTAGGCTAATGCGATTAGCATGAGGTTGTAATTAACAAGAAAATTTCCCACGACGTAGACATACCTGATATTGGCAGAAAGATTAAATTATCGTTAATCTAACTGCACTGTCCAACAGTAGCTACTACAGTGAAATAATACCATGCTGTTGTTTGAGGAGAGTGCACAATTGTAAACATAAAAAGTTATTAATAAACAAATTAGGCACATTTGGGCTGTCTGGATACAACATTTTGAACAGAAATTCAATGGTTTATTGGATCAGTCTAAAACGTTACACATACACTGCGGCCATCTATTGGCAAAAATCTAATTTGCACCTGCGCTGGAATAATACATTATGGCCTTTCTCTTGCATTTGAAATATGATGGTAAAAACAAAATACAAAAGAACGGTTGGTTTTTTATTTGCGTTATCTTTTACCAGATCTATTGTGTTTTATTCACCTACATTCCTTCACATTTCCACAAACTTCAAAGTGTTTCCTTTCAAATGGTACCAAGCATATGCATATCCTTGCTTCAGGGCCTGAGCTACCAGACAGTTGGATTTGGGTATGTCATTTTAGGATGAAAATGTAAAAAAATACTTTAAGAGGTTTTAATTACATTATTACACCCAGTCACTACAAAGATGCAGGCGTCCTTCCTAAATCAGTTGCCAGAGAGGAATGAAACTGCTCAGGGATTTCACCATGAGGCCAGTAGTGACTTTAAAACATTTACAGAGTTAAATGGCTGTGATAGGAGAAAACTGAGGCTGGATCAACAACATTGTAGTTACTCCACAATACTAACATAAATGACAGAGTGAAAAGACGGAAGCCTGTACAGAATAAAACTATTCCAAAACATACATCCTGTTTGCAATTAGGCACTAAAGTAAAACTGCGAAAAATGTGGCAAAGCAATTAACTACTATTAACTGTCCTGAATACAAAGTGTTATGTTTGGGGTAAATCCAACATAACACATCACTGAGTAACACTCTTCATATTTTAGTGGTGGTTGCATCACGTTCTTGGTATGCTTGTCATTGGCAAGGACTAGGGAGTTTTTTTAGGATAAAAAAAGGAATAGAGCTAAGCAGAGGCAAAATCCTTTGAGGAAAACCTGGTTCAGTCTGATTTATAACAGACACAGGGAGATTAATTCACCTTTCAGCGGGACCATAACCTAAAACACAAGGCCAAATATACACTGGAGTTGCTTACCAAGATGACATTACAAAGACGACATTGAATGTTCCTGAGAGGCCTAGTTACAGTTTTGACTTAAAATCGGATTGAAAAATCTACGACAAGACTTGAAAATGGCTGTCTGGCTATGATACACAACCAACTTGACAGAGCTTGATGAATAAATATTGTACAATCCAGGTGTGTAAAGCTCTTAGAGACTCACCCAGAAAGACAGCGATAATCCCTGTCAAAGATGCCTCTAAGGAGGTTGAAGACGTATGTAATCAACATATATTAGTGTTGTCTTTTTCTTCCACACTGACATTACAGAGTTTTTCTGTGTAGATCGTTGACACAAAAAAAAAAGACAAATCCATTTTAATCCCACCTTGTAAAACAACAAAATGTGGAAAAAGTCAAGATGTGTGAATACTTTCTGAAGGCACTGCTGCGACAGAAAGTGCAGAAGAAATAATACCCAGTTAAACCTTTCACCAGCTGGGGAGAGTTTAGCCACAGGCTGCAGGCCCTGCATGAGTCCTCGTAATTGGCTCAATTCAGAGGGATTTATCCATTTTCAAATTCAAATGTATATTGTCTGGTTTGCATTCCCCAGAAAGGATAGGCATAGGCTACGTATTCACAGGCTGTGGGACTACTTAATATAACATTGCAGGAACAGAACAGTAGATTCCAGGCTACCTATTCGCAGACTGTGGGACTACTTAATATAACATTGCAGGAACAGAACAGTAGATTCCAGGCTACCTATTCGCAGACTGTGGGACTACCTAATATAATCATGCACGAACAGAACAATAGATTCCAGTTAGGAGGATGTGACAGAAGAGATTCCAGTTAGATCCAAGAATGAGCTGTGGAGAACCAAGAATGAGCTATGGAGATCCAAGAATGAGCTATGGAGATCCAAGGATGAACTATGGAGAACCAAGAATGAGCTATGGAGATCCAAGAATGAACTATGGAGAACCAAGAATGAGCTATGGAGAACCAAGAATGAGCCACAGAGATCCAAGAATGAGCTATGGAGAACCAAGATTGAGCTATGGAAAACCAAGAATGAGCTATGGAGATCCAAGAATGAGCTATGGAGAACCAAGATTGAGCTATGGAGAACCAAGAATGAACTATGGAGAACCAAGAATAAGCTATGGAGAACCAAGATTGAGCTATGGAGAACCAAGAATGAACTATGGAGAACCAAGAATGAACTATGGAGAACCAAGAATGAGATATGGAGAACCAAGAATGAACTATGGAGATCCAAGAATGAGCTATGGAGATCCAAGGATGAACTATGGAGAACCAAGAATGAGCTATGGAAAACCAAGAATGAGCCACGGAGATCCAAGAATGAGCTATGGAGAACCAAGAATGAGCTATGGAGAACCAAGATTGAGCTATGGAAAACCAAGAATGAGCTATGGAGATCCAAGAATTAGCTATGGAGAACCAAGATTGAGCTATGGAGAACCAAGAATTAACTATGGAGAACCAAGAATGAGCTATGGAGAACCAAGATTGAGCTATGGAGAACCAAGAATGAACTATGGAGAACCAAGAATGAACTATGGAGAACCAAGAATGAGCTATGGAGAACCAAGATTGAGCTATGGAGAACCAAGAATGAACTATGGATAACCAAGAATAAGCTATGGAGCGCTGAAAAAGAGCTGGAGACAGTGTGAGATACAATTAGTCATAACCTAGACGATACACAAACATACCTACATTGCCTGAACATGAGTGTATAGTGTCGAAGAGTGTGGTCAGATACATTTTGTTCTGCTAAATCATGCATCCTCTGTTTTGGTTGAGAACATAGACAGTTTGGACCTTTCAATAGTATACACAGGCTCTTTGTAATCAAAAAGGAACCACACTTAGAAAAAAAGGGTTCCAAAAGGGTTCTTCGGCTGTCACGATAGGAGAACCCTTTTTGGTTCCAGGTAGAACCCAAAAGGATTTCTACTTGGAACCAAAATGGTTCTTCCTGGAACCAAAAGGGTTCTTCGGCTGTCACGATAGGAGAACCCTTTTTGGTTCCAGGTAGAACCCAAAAGGATTTCTACTTGGAACCAAAATGGTTCTTCCTGGAACCAAAAGGGTTCTTTGGCTATCACGATAGGAGAACCCTTTTTGGTTCCAGGTAGAACACCCCAGAAATTCTACTTGGAACCAAAATGGTTCTTCCTGGAACCAAAAGAGTTCTTGAAAGGGTTGTCCTATGTGGACAATTTTTTTTGTTCTAGACAACACATTTTTTTAATCTAAGAGTGTATTAAAACCAGATGTTGGACTCATCAGATATTCTGCCTCAATAAACAGATTCACAAAGCTAAAAGATTAGCAGAATTCTTACTGGTGCCTATGTGTCTGGCGTTGTACAGAAAAAAAACTGTCAGAATAGATTGTTTGTCGAATCTAGTGATTAGCCAACTAAAACTCCATGCTTGTCAACTTGTGGGGTCTGTACTATGACCAATGACCGTGGTTTGGTATCTCAACCAGACAGTGTGTGACAAGGAGAAGGACGTTTTTTTTTTTTCAAAACAACAAATATGATTTCACATCCTACAGTCATATGAATGTGTGTATTCTACAGTATATAGTGTACAGTACATAAGATCTGTACAGTATAGAAGAGATTGAAGGAACTATCGGATCAATCTAAAACCAGGTCTATATAGCGTATCCCCCCCCCTTGAAGAGATTGAAGGAAATACCTGAGAGAGTTCTAAAATCAGAGACACTCTGTATCCCTTTTCCCCTGACCTACCAGTGCAGCCAGGCTAGCCCGAAGTGTCCTTGACCTACCAGTGCAGCCAGGCTAGCCTGAAGTGTCCTTGACCTACCAGTGCAGCCAGGCTAGCCTGAAGTGTCCTTGACCTACCAGTGCATCCAGGCTAGCCTGAAGTGTCCCTGACCTACCAGTGCAGCCAGGCTAGCCTGAGGTGTCCCTGACCTACCAGTGCATCCAGGCTAGCCTGAGGTGTCCCTGACCTACCAGTGCAGCCAGGCTAGCTTGAGGTGTCCCTGACCTACCAGTGCATCCAGGCTAGCCTGAGGTGTCCCTGACCTACCAGTGCAGCCAGGCTAGCTTGAGGTGTCCCTGACCTACCAGTGCATCCAGGCTAGCCTGAGGTGTCCCTGACCTACCAGTGCAACCAGGCTAGCCTGAGGTGTCCCTGACCTACCAGTGCAGCCAGGCTAGCCCGAAGTGTCCCTGACCTACCAGTGCAGCCAGGCTAGCCTGAGGTGTCCCTGACCTACCAGTGCATCCAGGCTAGCCCGAAGTGTCCTTGACCTACCAGTGCAACCAGGCTAGCCTGAGGTGTCCCTGACCTACCAGTGCAACCAGAATAGCCTGAAGTGTCCTTGACCTACCAGTGCAGCCAGGCTAGCCCGAAGTGTCCCTGACCTACCAGTGCAGCCAGGCTAGCCCGAAGTGTCCTTGTGCTAACAGGCAGTCTGAAAGGCATGCCAACGCATTTGATGGAGGCCAAACAGCTGGTCCTATAACTCACCTGGTCCTATATCTCACCTGGTCCTATAACTTAGCTGGTCCTATAACTTAGCTGGTCCTATAACTCACCTGGTCCTATAACTTAGCTGGTCCTATAACTCACCTGGTCCTATAACTCACCTGGTCCTATAACTCACCTGGTCCTATATCTCACCTGGTCCTATAACTCAGCTGGTCCTATAACTCACCTGGTCCTATAACTCACCTGGTCCTATATCTCACCTGGTCCTATAACTCAGCTGGTCCTATAACTCACCTGGTCCTATAACTCACCTGGTCCTATAACTCACCTGGTCCTATATCTCACCTGGTCCTATAACTTAGCTGGTCCTATAACTTAGCTGGTCCTATAACTCACCTGGTCCTATAACTCACCTGGTCCTATAACTCACCTGGTCCTATAACTCACCTGGTCCTATAACTCACCTGGTCCTATAACTCACCTGGTCCTATAACTCACCTGGTCCTATAACTCACCTGGTCCTATAACTCAGCTGGTCCTATAACTCAGCTGGTCATATAACTCAGCTGGTCCTATAACTCAGCTGGTCCTATAACTCACCTGGTCCTATAACTCACCTGGTCCTATAACTCACCTGGTCCTATAACTCACCTGGTCCCATAACTTAGCTGGTCCTATAACTCACCTGGTCATATAACTCAGCTGGTCCTATAACTCAGCTGGTCATATAACTCAGCTGGTCCTATAACTCAACTGGTCCTATAACTCAGCTGGTCCTATAACTCAGCTGGTCATATAACTCAGCTGGTCCTATAACTCAGCTGGTCCTATAACTCAACTGGTCCCATAACTCAGCTGGTCCTATAACTCAGCTGGTCCTATAACTCACCTGGTCCCATAACTTAGCTGGTCCTATAACTCACCTGGTCATATAACTCAGCTGGTCCTATAACTCAGCTGGTCATATAACTCAGCTGGTCCTATAACTCAACTGGTCCTATAACTCAGCTGGTCCTATAACTCAGCTGGTCCTATAACTCAGCTGGTCCTATAACTCAGCTGGTCCTATAACTCAACTGGTCCTATAACTCAGCTGGTCCTATAACTCAGCTGGTCCTATAACTCAGCTGGTCATATAACTCAGCTGGTCCTTTAACTCAGCTGGTCCTTTAACTCAGCTGGTCCTATAACTCAGCTGGTCATATAATTCAGCTGGTCTTATAACTCAACTGGTCATATAACTCAGCTGGTCCTATATCTCATCTGGTCATATAACTCATCGGGTCCCACGACTCAGCTGTTCCTATAACTCATCTGGTCCCACGACTCAGCTGGTCCCACGACTCAGCTGGTCCTATAACTCATCTGGTCCCACGACTCAGCTGGTCCTATATCTCATCTGGTCCCACGACTCAGCTGGTCCTATAACTCATCTGGTCCCACGACTCAGCTGGTCCTATAACTCATCTGGTCCCACGACTCAGCTGGTCCTATAACTCATCTGGTCCCACGACTCAGCTGGTCCCACAACTCAGCTGATCCTATAACTCATCTGGTCCCACGACTCAGCTGGTCCCATATCTCATCTGGTCCCACGACTCAGCTGGTCCTATAACTCATCTGGTCCCACGACTCAGCTGGTCCCACGACTCATCTGGTCCCACGACTCAGCTGGTCCTATATCTCATCTGGTCCCACGACTCAGCTGGTCCTATAACTCATCTGGTCCCACGACTCAGCTGGTCCTATATCTCATCTGGTCCTACAACTCATCTGGTCCTACAACTCACATGGTCCCACAACTCCTCTGGTCCTATAATCAGCTGGTCATGTATTGAAGTCCGAATACTATGTATTATTTTACTTTCATTTATGGAGGTAAATCTTCAAGAAGACATTCTAGTCCACAATAATAACCTGTTCTGATGGATGAGAAATGGATGTGCACAAATGACATTAACATACCAAACAGCACAATATTTGAATAACCTAATATATATTAGTGGTCACCAACCGGTCTATTGTAATCTTCAAGCCATTCCTAGTCGATCACGCAACATCTCTGTAGAAAAGTCAACGATAAAGGCTTGCGATCCTTTTTCGTTGTTATTGGTGATGCACTGTTGGCACTTGATTCAAAGCCCTGGGCACCAGGTAGGCAAAGTGTTGACTATTTCAACCTTTTCATTTGTTTGAAAGACAAACTCAGCCTTCCCGGGCCGGGAGATCTGTGGCTAAATCGAGTTTTCCTACTGCACTGGCCAATCAGATAGTTCAAGTCACCGTGCCTACAGCTTCCATGACCCCAGCCACAGCAACGTTTCATACTAGACTACATGAGATTTCATAAGGATTAAAAGCATGATCAGAGAGAGAGAGACCGTCAAAGAACACACAAAGAGCTCCTGTTTTTATGAGTGAGGTCATGTTTGAGTTTTTATTCAGCACTGGTGTTATTCAACACTTTTACAAAACATAAAACACTCTTCTCCCTTACTTCCACTCGCGCTGCAGCTGCAATGAAGGAGTTGGCAAGTATATCGATAGCTCTGCATTTTTATTGTTATTAGCAGCTCGTTGTGTATTATATTATCAAGGAATATTCCACTTCCTCTGGTCATAGGAACAACAGGAATTGGTGTCCCCTCTCTCTGGTAAATCTCACTCGAGTAGGAGGAAGGTGGAATATACTTCCATCTTCAGTGAGTTCAAGACAACAGGGAAACGCTGAAATCTACGACTTCCAACTTCAGTGAGTTCAAGACAACAGGGAACTAGTAAAATAAAAAAATGTATCCAACTGGGAAGAAGAGTTTTGAACAGTCATCCATCTCGGAGTCGTAAACTCAGGTATCTTTCTAGACCTCTGACTTTGCGACCTGAAGATTCCTGATGTCATGATTTGACTTTGTGTTTTTCACATTTCCCGATGTCTTGAAAGCACCACGACCATCAGATGTAGTCCAGTGAAATAAAACATGTAAATGTATGCTCAGCTGTGCGTCGCAAGTGCTACACCCACTGATCTATTTTGTTAACAAAATTCAATTTTAGAAATATAATATGGTCTGAGAAGAAGAATACTGGCAGGCCAGACATACAGCCATATATGCTGTGATAATGTATTAGGCCTACTTACTTTATTTGTATTATGTATATATATATATTTGTAAACCTTTATTTAACTACTGCACGAACCTCATTAATTCAGAACTGGTCTTATCAGGTTAATGTTCATTTTAAGCGAATTAATCTCGGCTTGCTTTTTGACTGCGAAAGTGATCTTGACTCAGATTTATTTTTGTGACCTCTGATCTATATCTTAGACAATAGCCCACCACATCAATACAGCACATGTAGCATACATCACGTAAATCAAACGAGTTTGGTCACACCGTCATCTTCATCTTCTTCAACACAGATCATGAACACGGGGGGGGGGGGGGGGGGGGGGGAATACGTCAGCTGTATCCCTTTGATGACATGTGTATCGGATGGACGTTCCCCTTGTGGACTATCCGTCTCCTGTCTCCCGATGCGCCATACATGGGTGGGACTTAGCTCATGGCCCACAGTGGGGCTGTAAAGGAACTCATCACTCCAGACAGGGCCTCTGATAATCAGTATGAACGATTTCCCAAATGTCTTGTCTGAAAACCGCGTGGCTGGGTTCAGTGAAGCAGCCCGGACATGAATCCAACATCAATGACGTACGAGTAACAAAAGTGAAATTTTCAACAGCAAAAAAATCAATAAAAAAACTTCATACTGCTTAGGTGAGCCATTCTATTCATCAGCAAATCATTGTGTCAAAAGGCAATATGCTTTGTTTTCCAGTGGAGATTAGAGTGGACTAACTCAATATGCTTTGTGTTCCAGTGGAGATTAGAGTGGACTAACTCAATATGCTTTGTGTTCCAGTGGAGATTAGAGTGGACTAACTCAATGTGCTTTGTGTTCCAGTGGAGATTAGAGTGGACTAACTCAATATGCTTTGTGTTCCAGTGGAGATTAGAGTGGACTAACTCAATATGCTTTGTGTTCCAGTGGAGATTAGAGTGGACTAACTCAATATGCGTTGTGTTCCAGTGGAGATTAGAGTGGACTAACTCAATATGCTTTGTGTTCCAGTGGAGATTAGAGTGGCCTAACTCAATATGCTTTGTGTTCCAGTGGAGATTAAAGTGGACTAACTCAATATGCTTTGTTTTCCAGTGGAGATTAAAGTGGACTAACTCAATATGCTTTGTGTTCCAGTGGAGATTAGAGTGGCCTAACTCAATATGCTTTGTGTTCCAGTGGAGATTAGAGTGGACTAACTCAATATACGTTGTGTTCCAGTGGAGATTAGAGTGGACTAACTCAATATGCTTTGTGTTCCAGTGGAGATTAGAGTGGACTAAATCAATATGCTTTGTGTTCCAGTGGAGATTAAATTGGACTAACTCAATATGCTTTGTGTTCCAGTGGAGATTAAAGTGGACTAACTCAATATGCTTTGTGTTCCAGTGGAGATTAGAGTGGCCTAACTCAATATGCTTTGTGTTCCAGTGGAGATTGGAATGGCCTAACTCAATATGCTTTGTGTTCCAGTGGAGATTAGAGTGGACTAACTCAATATGCTTTGTTTTCCAGTGGAGATTAAAGTGGACTAACTCAATATGCTTTGTGTTCCAGTGGAGATTAGAGTGGACTAACTCAATATGCTTTGTGTTCCAGTGGAGATTAGAATGGCCTAACTCAATATGCTTTGTGTTCCAGTGGAGATTAGAGTGGACTAACTCAATATGCTTTGTTTTCCAGTGGAGATTAGAGTGGATTTACTCAATATGCTTTGTGTTCCAGTGGAGATTAGAGTGGACTAAATCAATATGCTTTGTGTTCCAGTGGAGATTAGAGTGGACTAACTCAATATGCTTTGTGTTCCAGTGGAGATTAGAGTGGACTAAATGAATATGCTTTGTGTTCCAGTGGAGATTAGAGTGGACTAAATGAATATGCTTTGTGTTCCAGTGGAGATTAGAGTGGACTAACTCAATATGCTTTGTGTTCCAGTGGAGATTAGAGTGGACTAACTCAATATGCTTTGTGTTCCAGTAGAGATTAAAGTGGCCTAACTCAGTATGTTAATAATCCAGCGTGTCAAACTTTATTTTCTTAGTCTCCTATAGATGACGTACTCATGCACAATAGTCAAACTAATAAAACAAATTCAACTGTATTCCAATCTGTTGCTATGCTATGGTTAGGTTTAGGGTTAAACTCTGTCGCTATGCTATGGTTAGGTTTAGGGTTAAACTCTGTTGCTATGCTATGGTTAGGTTTATTGTTAAACTCTGTTGCTATGCTATGGTTAGGTTTATTGTTAAACTCTGTTGCTATGCTATGGTTAGGTTTAGCGTTAAACTCTGTTGCTATGCTATGGTTAGGTTTAGTGTTAAACTCTGTTGCTATGATTAGGTTTAGTGTTAAACTCTGTTGCTATGCTATGGTTAGGTTTAGCGTTAAACTCTGTTGCTATGCTATGGTTAGGTTTAGTGTTAAACTCTGTTGCTATGGTTAGGTTTAGTGTTAAACTCTGTTGCTATGCTATGATTAGGTTTAGGGTTAAACTCTGTTGCTATGCTATGGTTAGGTTTAGTGTTAAACTCTGTTGCTATGCTATGGTTAGGTTTAGTGTTAAACTCTGTTGCTATGCTATGGTTAGGTTTAGTGTTAAACTCTGTTGCTATGCTATGATTAGGTTTAGTGTTAAACTCTGTTGCTATGCTATGATTAGGTTTAGGGTTAAACTCTGTTGCTATGCTATGGTTATGGTTATGTTTAAGGTTAGAGTAAGGGTTACTGTGGATTACAGTATATCAGTACATTTGGAAGACTCGTTTAAGTCAGACATTTTATTAAATGGAAAAGATATGCTGGTTCCCCAGGTTTTCCTTCTCATTACAAGGTTAGAAAAAGTAGTCCCATTCGGGCTCACGCCATCATTTTCCCCTTAACCTGTCATTCCAATTCCTTTCCTTCCCCTGGAGCACTGATGTCCTCTGACTCACCTAGTGACTGGTTACATTGTCTAAAGAAACATGAATCCTTTCCAGACTGCATCGGGGGAAGCTACGGTGGGGCATTCAGTCAGGATCCTCTCAAATGCCCCCTTCTCTCTAGAGACCTGGATCATGTTTAAAATGCCTCCTCTCTCTAGAGAAGACCTGGGTCGTGTTCAATATGCCTCCTCTCTCTAGAGACGACCTGGGTCGTGTTCAATATGCCTAATCTCTCTAGAGAAGACCTGGGCCATGTTCAATATGCCTCCTCTCTCTAGAGAACACCTGGATAATGTTCAATATGCCTCCTTTCTCTAGAGAAGACCTGATCATGTTCAATATGCCTCCTCTCTCTAGAAAAGACCTGGTTCATGTTCAGTATGCCTCCTCTCTCTAGAGAAGACCTGGATCATGTTCAATATGTCTTCCCTCTCTAGAGAATACCCGGATCATGTTTAATTAAAACCTCTTTGGGCTAGGCGTCCTGCTAGCGGGACAACATCCGGTGAAACTGGAGGGCGCGCAATTCAAATAAATAATCATACAAATTATGGATATTAAACATTTATGTACATACAAGTGTCTTACATCGGTTAAAAGCTTAAATTCTTGTTAATCTAACTGCACTGTCCAATTTACAGTTGACTTTACAGCGAAAGCATGCCATGTGATTGTTCGAGGACGGCGCCCCACATCAAAATATTTTTCAACCATTACAAAAATTCACAAATAGCGATTAAATAATCACTAACATTTGAAAATCTTCCAAAGAGTCCGTACTACAATATGTAGTGTCGTTTTGTTAGATAAAATCCTTCTTTTTATCCCAAAAGTCTGTTGCGTTGGCGTCATCGATTTGAGTAATCCACTCGTTCAACATGCAGAGAAAGGAATCCAACAAGCTTTCGCTAAACTTTGTTAAAACAAGTCAAAATACTTTTCCATCTAATTCTCAGATCCCCTAAAATGTAAATAAACTATAATATTTAATACGGAAAGAAGTATGTTCAATAGGAAACCGATATTAGCAGGTGCGTGTCCTCTTTGTCGCGCCACATATACGAATTTCCAAGTCTGTGTCCCAGTCTAAAACTAATTAATCTTACTTGTTTTGGAAGAAACAATCCTGAAACCTTGAACAAGGACTACTGACACCCAGTGGAAGCCATATGAATTGCATACTGGGAGCTAGTGGGTTAACGGTCTTGTTCAGGGCAGAACGATCGATTTTTACCTTGTCAGCTCGGGGATTCAATCTTTCAAGCTTTCGGTTACTAGTCCAACGCTCTAACGACTAGGCTACCTGCCGCCCTGGATAGGCAGCCATTAGGCACAGGGTTCATTACGCATCTGACACAGAGCGTCGCCCTCCAGATTGTAGTCGTCAACACCGAAACCTTTCAACTCATGGAACTCTCATCCCCCAAACAGCCACTCATCCTCGGACACCCCAGGCTTTGTCGTAACGACCCTGCCATCTCGTGGCGACAAGGTGAACTACTGTCCTGGTCTTCTACCTGCTTCACTAGTAGTCTCAGCGTACCCTGCCACCATTGAGGACTCTGCCTCTGCAGTGCCACCCAACATACCATCTGAATACACCCAGTACAGCATTGTCTTCAGCAAAATCGAGGCCTCCACTTTGCCACCACATCGCCCAGGGGACTGTGCTATTGACTTACTCCCTGGAGTGTCCCCACCGAAGGGCCGTGTTTACCCCCTATCTATCCTGGAAAATGAGGCAATGGAGAAATACATTGATGAAGCACACGAAAATGGTTTCATTCGTTCAAATTCCCCGGCTGCGTCCAGTTTCTTCTTCGTTGGAAAAAAGGACGGAGGTCTCTGTCCATGTATTGATTACCGTTCCCTGAATGACGTCACGGTCAAAAAACGTTTTCCTCTTCCTCTGATCCCAGCGACCCTTGGGCCGCTCCAACATCTAAACAAAAGTTGACCTGCGAAGTGCATATAACCTTGTCCATATACGTGAAGACGACGAATGGAAGGCAAAGAATTATCACCGCATGAAGCCACTATGAATACCTGGTCATGCCCTTCGGCCTTACAAACGCCCCGCCGTCTTCCAATCCTTTATGAACAAGGTTTTCCAGGATTTGATCAACCGCTTTCTCATTATCTACATTGAATACATCCTGATTTACTCCCTGAAGAAACTCATACAGCATGTGCAAAGGGTTCTTAAACGGCTCCTTGACCATAACCTTCTATGTGAAGACTGAAAAGAGCATCTTCCATATAACCTCGGTAAACTTCCTCGGTTTCGTGCTGTCACCTATAGGGGTCAGCATGGATGAGAACAAAATCATAGTCGTCAGTAACTAGCCCAAACCCACCACCGTTAACTTGTTTGGGATAGGGGGCAGCATTTTTGTTTGGATGAAAAGCGTGCCCAGAGTAAACTGCCTGCTACGCAGTCCCAGTTGCCAATATATGCATATTATTGGCAGATTTGGATAGAAAACACTCTGAAGTTTCAAAAACAGTTTGAATGATGTTTGTGAGTTTAACAGAACTCATATGGCAGGCGAAAACCTGAGAAAAATGGCATACTCAGAGGAATACTGTACAGCACAATAAAGAAACTTGCATTTTATGTGCTAACAATGTCTGGATCGACTTACACCTGCGAGCCACCATTTTCCTCTATGAACGCAATATTAACTCACGACAGGAATCGGCTTTCACACAAGTCAATCGAGGACTATCCAAATCACATCCATTCACCAAACCAGACATCCACAAGATTGTGTCCGAGTGGAAATTCAACTTTTCTCATTGAATAAGTGACTTAGTGGCATATATGACTGTATTTAGTAAATTCCAATATTATTGTGAGAGGTTATCCAGGGATATTTACTTCTCAAGCTGACAGTACGCTCTGTTTGTTCTGTCGTTACAAGAGCAGGCTATCCCGACACAGACAGACTTTTTTTCTTTAAATTATTGTTCTACATAGGATGTTACATTTTTGACAAGTTGCACTTGTAAGTAAAAAATCCTACTGCTATTAGACTGTTAAGAAATACTGTACTGCTGTTTTGAGTTAGAAATGTAACACTAGAGTACTTAAGCATCGACTCCATTGCAAGTTGGGAGATTTTCACACCAACAGTAGCCGGGCTATAAAGAGTCCATTGTCCTGCTAATAGGGTTACACCTACTACAGTACACTTGTGAAAAATAAGTGTTTGAAAACCTGTTTTTCAAATGACTCCAACTGTCCATCACTACTGTAAATAAAAACACAGTATCTTGTTTACATCTTGTTTATATTCTTTTTTGTAACCACAATGTCACAAAATAATTTTTATCTACCTTTCCAATTACTTTTATAGTTTGGGATTTACAAATGTGCACATTTCATGTCATTTTTCGATTTTAAGTATAACTTTTGACTTTTGACGCCTTTAGTGAGAGGTCTACTGCTTTCATATTTAATCATTTCTACCCTCCGAATTAATATCAAAGGGGCATTTCTCGCACCATTATTAGTTACATTGTTTTAGTTTGAACGTGCAAACAGGCACTAAGAACAGCGGGAACGTTTACCTAGTCAGCGCCATTATTAGTGCAATTACTGGCAACACCTTTATTAGTGTTGCTCTCTGCTACCCAGTGGGGTGTGGTCCACCCCCATTCCCCCTTCCTCCTCCTCCCCCTTTCCCCATGGGCTAGTTCCGTCTCCTGTGCGCTGCTCTGCGGCTCTTCCCGTGCCCCCTGCCCTCGTGCCTTGAACCTTGTGCGCCCACCACTATCTCAGTGGATACAGCTGGAGAACTGCAAGGCAATCCCGTTGTGCGCCACTCGGGAGCCATGACCAATATGACCAATATATACTGCTCCAAAAAATAAAGGGAACACTTAAACAACACAATGTAACTCCAAGTCAATCACACTTCTGTGAAATCAAACTGTCCACTTAGGAAGCAACACTGATTGACAATAAATTTCACATGCTGTTGTGAAAATGGAATAGACAAAAGGTGGAAATTATAGGCAATTAGCAAGACACCCCCAAAAAAGGAGTGATTCTGCAGGTGGTGACCACAGACCACTTCTCAGTTCCTATGCTTCCTGGCTGATGTTTTGGTCACTTTTGAATGCTGGCGGTGCTCTCACTCTAGTGGTAGCATGAGACGGAGTCTACAACCCACACAAGTGGCTCAGGTAGTGCAATTCATCCAGGATGGCACATCAATGCGAGCTGTGGCAAAAAGGTTTGCTGTGTCTGTCAGCGTAGTGTCCAGAGCATGGAGGAGCTACCAGGAGACAGGCCAGTACATCAGGAGACGTGGAGGAGGCCGTAGGAGGGCAACAACCCAGCAGCAGGACCGCTACCTCCGCCTTTGTGCAAGGACTGCCAGCGCCCTGCAAAATGACCTCCAGCAGGCCACAAAAGTGACCAAAACATCAATGGAAATAAGAACTTGTTCTTAACTTACTTGCCTGGTTAAACAAAGGTAAACTGTAGGTGCCGAGGCTATATGACGGCTCAATCAACTTGATTATTTTAGCAGACATCACTTGCTTATATTCAGTCAACACATATATCTTAAGAATAACATGGTATATAATTGAACACTTTCATTTCTCTTCGAATGAAAACCTTACTGTAACAACAGTTTTACTAAGAAATACTGATGAGTAGAAACAAAACAATGATTGTCTTTTTCAGGGTGTGGCTCATTTGTTCTAAATTCAATCACCTTCTTCATCCTCATCATTCAGTTCATTGAAATTCAATTTTGAAGTGCACAATTATCAGTTTCTATTTGGTTTATATCGTCCATTCATTGCCTTGGGACCCAAAAGCATAATCAGTGCTCTAGCTCCCCCTTGTGGTGGTGTGGAATAATGAAGCAGTGATGCAGGGTATCGTAGTAAACCATAAACTACCTCTATGTTCCTCAGCATAAACGCAAAACTTTTAATTTAGCAACAACTGTACAAATGACTTCGACTAACCTCTACTTCTGCATATTGACCCGGTACCGGTACACCCTGTATATAGCCTCATTATTGTTATTTTATTGTGTTACTTAAAAAAAAAAAAAATCTTTAGTTTATTTAATAAATCATTTCTTAACTCTATATTCCTAAAATTACTTGTTGGTTAAGGGCTTGTAAGTAAGCATTTCACGCAAACGTCTACACCTGTTGTACTCGGCGCATGTGACAAATACAATTTAGATTTGATTAGATTTGATTGGGTGAGGTGATGCTGATTGTAGGTCTGTACCTAGGAGAAACGTCACCCTAGAGGGTGACACATAACTGTAACGCAAGACACGTTTTCTTACAAACCAAAATAATATTGCAGACTCTCTGACATATCATATCTGTACTTTTTTGGTGATGTTATGCGCCATTAAAAATGGCCAAGATGAGGCATGCTAATTGGCCCGGGGAACTACAGGACACTCAGAGCCAGCTCTACAGCTCATTTTACTTCCCATCATGCCTGCAGTGGTCGCCCCCCCCCCCCCCCCCCCCCCCCTCAAATCAATTCAATTCAAGGGCTTTATTGCCATGGGAAACATATGTTTACATTGCCAAAGCAAGTGAAGTAGAAAATAAACAAAAGTGAAATAAACAATAAAAATTAACAGTAAACATTACACTCACAGAAGTTCCAAAAGAATAAAGACATTTCAAATGTCATATTATGCCTCTCTCTCTCTTTTTTTTTCGCACTCTTTCTTTTTATCTCTCTCTCTTTTTCTCTCTCTCTCTCTCTCACACTCTTTCTCTCTCTCTCTCTCTCTCGCTCTTTTTTTCGCTCTCTTCCTTTTTATCTCTCTCTCTCTCTCTCTCTCTCTATCACTCTCTCTCTCTCCCTGTCTCTCTCTCTCTCTCGTTATTATACTTGGACAGTCAAGACTGGCATATGACCTGATCTCTCTCTCTCTCTCTCTCTCTCTCTCTCTCTCTCTCTCTCTCTCTCTCTCTCTCTCTCTCTCTCTCTCTCTCTCTCTCTCTCTCTCTCTCTCTCTCTCTCAGGCTAGAGTGTCCCTCCCTCCATCCATCCCCATCCCGTCCCCGCCTCTCTCCTTTTGATCTGAGGTGCCTTGCTCGGATCACCCAGAGTGCCAGCTGGGTATCCCAAATCTGCTGCCTCTGAGGCATACACACGCAGACACACACACACACACACACAGACACACTCACACACAGATACAGACACACACACACACACACACACACACAGATACAGACACACACACACACACACACACACACACACACACACACACACACACACTTAGGCCTCTCAGGCTCCAAACAGGCATCTGTTTTCACCTGCTGCTGACTGGTCACATTGACAGTCTCTCAAGTAATTCCGAGTGAAGAAGTTTAATCATCTGATTCAGATAGTTATTTCTGTAAAAATTGTAGATCTGAACCAGATTACATATAGAGCATGTAAAAAGTCCACCGGGATCAGACATTGGACGTGTTTGATTTCCTCTGTAAACCAAGAATGGAAGTACTGCTGACTTTGCTGTGTCCACAGGATATGCATGGGGCACCGCTCCCAACAAATATCACATCCCCCCCCTTAGGCTTGACACGTAACTACTTTTCCACTTGACGGCCTCTGATTTGATTATGTTTGGAAACACTTGGTATTAACGGCATGGCATCTGGTCTGTGTCCCTTGCTATGAGACTTATTGCAGTGTGCCCAGGTTCCTCTCTCTCTCTCTCTCTCTCCCTAACACCTGCTGGCACTGCCTTCCGTGTCGCCGCAGTCCGAGCCGCGCCTCCGCGCTTTTTTTCTCTATTCACCTGCTCTTTAAATGGCTTGTGTGGGCACACGGAGAGAGAGAGAGAGAGAGAGGAAGAGAGAGAAGAGAGGCTGACAAATGGCAAGAGGGCTCAGGCTGCCGCTCGACTTGGCTGCACCGCTATTGGTCGCTTCGGCCTTTAGACCTATCACACATCTCTGTTTGGGTCGGGATGACATGTTTTAAAGGGTGTGGGACTCTCTATTGGCTCACACACCACCCTAAATGCTCAATAGTGTCGGCTCATGAAGATCCCATCCCTCTCCACTCCCACCTCCTCTCACCACCTCATCATCTGCTAATGTGTTAGCTGCCGCTCTTGAGCCAAGCTAACGGAGAGCTCAGGAAAGAGAATACAGCCTGTAGGTTTTTATCTCCTGTTCTAACCTCAGTATGAATACATCTATTTTTTCCTTTGGATGTCAAAGGAAACTGAATACCTCGACTAACCTGTACCCCCTTTCACATTAACTCTGTACCAGTACCCCCTGTATATAGCCTCGTTATTGTTATTTTATTGTGTTACTTTTTATAATTATTTTTTTTTTTTATTATAAATATTTTCTTAACTCAATTTCTTGAACTGCATTGTTGGTTAAGGGCTTGTAAGTAAGCATTTCATGGTAAGGTCTACACTTGTTGTATTTGGCGCATGTGACAAATACAATTTGATTTGATTAGATTTTTAAAGCAACGTTTGGGGTGGAGAGTAGATGCAGTGGAGTAGAGTGTTGATTTAAGGTGTGCACTCAGACAGAGAGAGAGAGCCTTGATGACTGACCATGTGGCATAAGTCTTCAGTTGTCAACGTGACAATGACTGTATGTCTGTATATTACCTGTGTAAAAACATATGCATATGATTTCATTCCACGTTAATATGTGTTTAGCCTGTAGCCTATAGATGGTACAGATTCATATACCAGTGGGAATATCTCGGCCAGATACTTTATGTTCATTTGATGTCTGGTTGTGGTCTCGAGGTAGACCGCCACCATCGATTCAATTCCCACCAAGGGTTGCCGTCAAGACCCCGATCGCCACAGTTTGTCTCAGTCTCTCTCTGTTAATGAGAACTCAAGTGCTCATGTCATTTTAGGCAAAAATGTTTTAAAAAAAAGGCTACAATCCTTAAGAGGTTTTTAATAAAAATAAAACGTGACAAATAGAAGGAAATCTATGACATACATTTTTGTGGTCGAAAACCAAATTCAGTGCCCTCCGTAATTATTGGGACAGTGGAGCATGTTTTCTTCTTCTGGCTCTATACTCCAAAAGTTTGGATTTGAAATCAAGCAATGACTATGAGGTTAAAGTGCAAACTGTCCGCTTTAATATTTGGTGTATTTTCATCCATATCGGGTGAACTGTTTCGAAATTACAACAACTTTTTGTATATAGTGCCCCCACTTTAGGAGAGCAAAAGAACTGGGACAAAAGGTATGTATAGTTTTTCTTGTGCTCTAGGACAACGGTGACTAGATGGAATTTGTATTTGTGGTGCTGGCGACTGGACCTTTTTTGGAACACCATTATTTTGATCTTTCTGGGATTTACTGTCAGGGCCCAGGTCTGGCAGAATCTGTGCAGAAGATCTAGGTGCTGCTGTAGACCCTCCTTGGTTGGTGACAGAAGCACCAGATCATCAGCAAACAGTAGACATTTGACTTCAGATTCTAGTAGGGTGAGACCGGGTGCTGCAGACTGTTCTAGTGCCCACACCAATTCGTTGATATATATGTTGAAGAGGGTGGGGCCTAAACTGCATCACCGTCTCACCCCACGGCCCTGTGGGAAGAAATGTGTTTTCTGCCAATTGTAACCGCAGACTTGTTGTCTGTGTACATGGATTTTATAATGTTGTATGTTTAACCCCCATTACCACTTTCCATCAATTTGTATAGCAGACCCTCATGCCAAATTGAGTCAAAGGCTTTTTTTAGATCAACAAAGTGTGAAAAGACTTTGCCTTTGTTTTGGTTTGTTTGTTTGTAAATTAGGGTGTGCAGGGTGAATACGTGGTCTGTTGTATGATAATTTGGTAAAAAGCCAATTTGACATTTGCTCAGTACATTGTTTTCACTGAGGAAATGTACAAGTCTGCTGTTAATGATGATGCAGAGGATTTTCCCAAGGTTGCTGTTGACACATGTCCCACGGTAGTTATTGGGGTCAAATGTATCTCCACGTTTGTGGATTGGGGTGATCAGTCCTTGGTTCCAAATATTGGGGAAGATGCCAGAGCTGAGGATGATGTTAAAGACTTTAAGAATATCCAATTGAAATGTGTTGTTTGTATATTTTATATTTTCATTGAGGACACCACAACAACACAACAAGGTCATTGGAGAATCCAGTGGGTTCTGGTCGTCTTTAATAGTTGATTCTAAGATTTGTATTTGATCATGTATATGTTTTTTCTGTTTGTTCTTTGTTATAGGGCCAAAAAGATTAGAGAAGTGGTTTATCCACACATCTCCATTTTGGATAGATAACTCTTTGTGTTGTTTGTTTAGTATTTTCCAATTTTCCCAGAAGTGGTTAGCCTGTTGGGGATGGGGGCGCTGTTTAGACTATTTATGCTAATTTGGCTAATTTTTGAAACGGCTTCCCACAAAATCCTTGATCGTACAATATGCATATTATTATTATTATTGGATAGAAAACAGTCTATAGTTTCTATAGGAGTTGAAATTTTGTCTCTAAGTGGAACAGAGCCCATTCTACAGCAATTTCCCTGACATGGAGTCAGATTTGAGAAATGTTGGCCACTCTTCTGAAGTCAGTTAAAAGGGCACTGTCATTGCTATGACTATACGGACACTTCTTACGTCTTCCCCTGGATGCCTTTACGTGATGACGATTCCAATGGGGTCGATTGCGCGTTCACAGGCCCTACAAATGAAAAAACCCTGAAGCTAGTCATTCTTTTGGAGCTGCGTAACGCGCGTGCTGGACACCGACCCGCTCCTGTTCCAAGCGTTAGTTTAGCCTGTTATATTTCTCCGGTCATCTTTTCACTCGTTATAGGAGTTAAAAACATCATAAGGTAGTTAATTTAAAGCGTTTTATAGCAATTTATATCCGTTTAGTGCGATTTTGGGACATTTATTTTTGCAACGATGTGAAAAGTTGGGCACGCTTTTCAGTTCATCCCGAACGCAGTTGACATTTCCACATGGCAAGAGGACAGCTTTCCACCAAAAGACGATTTCTCCCAAGAAAGGATCCTTTGCCCAAGATACTGATGGAAGAACAGCTCAAGGTAGGACATTTTTATTATGATAAATCGTGTTTCTGTCGAAACATTTTAGTGGCTTAGGACGCCATGTTTTTTGACGTAGCTTCGCTTGGCGCAAACTGTATTGAAAAGTAAGGATAAATTAAAAAATGTAATAACGCAATTGTATTAAGAATTAAATTGTCTATCAATCCCTGTCCACCCTATATTTTTTAGTCACGTTTATGAGTATTTATGTATAAGAGTAGATCACTGTCTAAGTGGCGCAAGGACTTTTTCTTTACCAGCTTGTCTACATTTCACATTGTCTAACCATGATTTTGGTGGCTAAATATAAACATTTTCGATCAAACTGTATATGCATGTTGTAATGTGATGTTACAGGAGTGTCATCGGAAGAATTCTGAGAAGGTTAGTGAAAAAATTAATATCTTTTGGCGATGTTGACTTTTATCGCTCACTTTGGCTAGAATCAATGCTGGGCTGCTAATTGCTATGTGCTAAGCTAATATAACGATTTATTGTGTTTTCGCTGTAAGACACTTAGAAAATCTGAAATATTGTCTGTATTCACAGGATCTGTGTCTTTCGATTAGTGTATGCTGTGTATTTTTACGAAATGTTTGATGATTAGTAGTTAGGTAAACACGTTGCTCATTGTAATTATTCTAGTCCATTTGTGACGGTGGGTGCAATTGTAAACTATGCCATCTACCTGAAATATGCACTTTTTTCTAACAAAACCTATCCCATACCATAAATATGTTATCAGACTGTCATCTAATGAGTTTTTTTGTTGGTTAGGGGCTATAAATATCTTAGTTTAGCCGAATTGGTGATGGCTACTGGTGTTGGTGGACAAATAAAAGATGGTGGATTATGCTAATGTGTTTTTAGGTAATAGATGTACATCTTTACATATTGTGTCTTCCCTGTAAAACATTTTAAAAATCGGAAATGTTGACTGGATTCACAAGATCTGTGTCTTTCATTAGCTGTATTGGACTTTAATGTGTGAAAGTTAAATATTTTAAAAAAATATTTTTTTTGAATTTCGCGGCACTGGTTTTTCAGTGGGGGGGGGGGGGGGGGGGGGTGTGCCGCTAGCGCCACGCTGATCCTAGACAGGTTAAAGTCTATGGATTCTTCAATTACATTGAGCTGATTTCTGACGTGCTGTTCCTTCTTTTTCCGTAGTGTATTTCTGTATTGTTTTAGTGATTCACCATAGTGAAGGCGTAGACTCAGGTTTTCTGTATTGTTTTAGTGATTCACCATAGTGAAGGAGTAGACTCAGGTTTTCTGTATTGTTTTAGTGATTCACCACAGTGAAGGAGTAGACTCAGGTTTTCTGTATTGTTTTAGTGATTCACCATAGTGAAGGCGTAGACTCAGGTTTTCTGTATTGTTTTAGTGATTCACCATAGTGAAGGCGTAGACTCAGGTTTTCTGGGTCTCTTTTAGGTTGGACAGGTTTCTCAAGGTTGGACAGGGAAGCTGAGATGTCAAATAAACTGTTTAGATTTTCTACTGCCAAGTTTACATCTTCACAATTGCAGTGGAACATTTTGTCCAGGAAGATGTCTAAAAGGGATTGAATTTTTTGTTGCCTAAATGTTTTTTGGTAGGTTTCCACACTACATTCCTTCCATTTATAGCATTTCTTAATATTACTCAGTTCCTTTGGCTGCAATGCCTCATGATTGAGTATTGCTCTGTTCAAGTAGACTATGATTTTGCTGTGATCTGATAGGGGTGTCAGTGGGCTGACTGTGAACGCTCTGAGAGACTCTGGGTTGAGGTCAGTGATAAAGTAGTCTACAGTACTACTGCCAAGACATGAGCTATAGGTGGACCTACCAGAGGAGTCCCCTCGAATCCTACCATTGACTATGTACAGACCCAGCATGCGACAGAGCTGCAGGAGTTGTGACCCATTTTTGTTGGTTATGATGTCATAGTCGTGCCAAGGCGGGCGTATGGGGGAGGGAATGCTGTCACCTCCAGGCAGGTGTTTGTCCCTCTGTGTGCTGAGGGTGTCAGGTTCTTGTCCGGTTCTGGCATTTAGGTCGCCACAGACTAGTACATGTCCCTGGGCCTGGAAATGATTGATTTCCCCCTCCAGGATGGAGAAGCTTCAATAAAATATGGGGATTCTAGTGGGGGGATGTAGGTAGCACACAAGAGGACATTTTTCTCTGTTGAGATAATTTCCTTATTCATTTCAAGCCAGATGTAAAATGTTGCTGTTTTGATTAATTTAATTGAGTGAGTTAGGTGTTCTCTATACCAAATTAGCATAGCCCCTGAGTCTCGTCCCTGTTTCACACCTGGTAGTTTGGTGGATTGGACTACCAGCTCTCTGTAACCTAGAGGGAAACCAGTGGGTCCGTCTTCCGTTTTCTTTGGTGAAGTCCAGGTTCCTGCTCTTTAGGCAAAATGCAGATGACCTCAGGCATTGGATATCCCAGGATGAGATACTGAAGGCTTTGTGCTTCATAATGTGTCCAATATTGTTTGTCGTGTGGTTTGGCCTCAGGCCAATAATTGTGAGCAGAGCCTGCTGAGCATCTGGTACATGCCTTTGGCTTGGGCTGGTGTAAGAGTGGAGGTTGGGCCTGTTTACATGCTCACAGCATCTCTCTCTCTCTCTCTCTCTCTCTCTCTCTCTCTCTCTCTCTCTCTCTCTCTCTCTCTCTCTCTCTCTCTGTCTTCTCTCTTTCTCTCTCCCTTCCTCTCTTCCTCCTTCCCCCTTACCCAAACTGACAGGAAACTGATCAGGATCCTGTCCTTTTCTCCTTCACTTCCTCCTCACCACATCCGTCTGCATTGCCACAGAGATGGCCTTATTTATTGATTCCTCTCAGATAGGGTCTCTGGAGAGGGGAGACATCTGCTCCACAGACTTTGAAGATGCATCTCCCAGCTCAATTACGCGCTGGGCCAAGGCCTCGTTTGCATTTTGGTGGAGAGCGCATCACTAACAGGTGGAGGGAGAGAACAAGCGCGTCGGGCTGGTTTGATAAAATCCAATATATTATGGTAATGCTGCCGTTAAGGAGAAGGGAGCTGGCTGCTGGTTAATTGGTGGGCTTTGAGCTCGCATCTGGAGAGTAGACGAGGTCAGGAAGACAGACACAGCGTATCAGAGGAGCCTAGTGGGAGGAGCTATAAGGAGGAATTGAGTCAAACATGTAGTTTACATATGTTTGATGTGTTTGATATCGTTACATGTATTCTATTCCAGCCGTTACAATGAGCCCGTCCTCCTATAGCGCCTCCCACCAGCCTCCTCTGATGCATATACACTCACACACTTGCTATAGAAAGGAAGCTTGAATGTATACACACACACACACACAGACACACACACACAGACACACACACACAGACACACACACACACACACACACACACACACACACACACACACACACACACACACACACACACACACACACACACACACACACACACACACACACACACACACACACACACACACACACACACAAGGAAGCTTGACACACACACACACACACACACAAGGAAGCTTGAATGTATACACACACACACACACAGACACACACACACACACACACACACACACACACACACACACACACACACACACACACACACACACACACACACACACACACACACACACACACACACACACACACACACACACACACACATACACAGAGAGAGAGTGGTGAGGTCAAAGGTCCTGAGACTGCGTTCAACACCATAGTGCCTTCCAAGCTCATCACTAAGCTCAGGACCCTGGGACTGAACACCTCCCTCTGCAACTGGATCCTGGACTTCCTGACGGGCCACTCCCCCCCCCCCCAGTTGCGCTGAGGGTAGGCAACAACAGCTGTGCGCCCAAAAAAGGTAAGAGGTTAAATATGTGTCCAAAAAAAACCAAAATGTTTCCTGAGCTTTCTAATACAGTGCAATCGGAAAAGCATTCAAACCCCTTGAGTTTTTCCACATTTTGTTACGTTACACCCTAAATTCGAAAATGGATTAAATTAACATCAATTTACACACAATAACACCCATAATGACATAGCAAAAACAGTTTTTTAGAAATGTTTGCAAAAGTTCCAGAATGTACTCCTAGATATAGGACAGACATTTCAAAACCTTTTTCCTTATGATGTCTTTTTTGACTGTCTTCCCCCCCCCCCCATTTCTGAATGCCTTATTCCAAGGGTTTCTATGGGCTATACCAGTAAAAGACAAATTCAATATTTTATCCAATAACTTTTTGGGGTAAATTATTTGGGGATACCTAAAGGGGTCCTACAATTCTCAATCAAATAGCTAAATGATCCATAGTATGACCCTCTTAAATCAATTCCAAATGACAGCTCAGCACTCCAACAGCTTAGGCTTCTAGAGGTTAAATAGTTAACCAATAGCTACCCAGACTATCTGCGTTGACCCTTTTTAACTCATCAAACACGCTGCTCCAAACTGTTGTATTATCTATCCTGTTGCCTAGTCACTTTCTCCCCCCTTCCCTATATGTACATATCTACGTCGATTACATCGTACCCCTGCACATGGACTAGGTACTGGTACCGCATGTATATAGCCATGTTATTGTTACTCATTGTATATTTATTCTCAGTGTTATTGTATTTCTATTATCTATGTTTCTGTCTGCATTGTTGAAGGACCCGTTAGCATTTCACTGTTAGTCTACACCTGTTGTTTACCAAGCAATGTGACAAATACCATTTGATTTGATTTGACTGGTGGTCACCCCGTATGAGCGATGAGGCAAGGGTGATTCGTCACGAAGGTTCATGTCCTTCCAAACATTCAGACTATCTTACAGGACCCCCCCCCCCCCCCCCCCCGCGCGCCGCTTTGATTAATTTAATTTATAGTTTATGAAATTTGAAACACACTTTTAAATCGATTGACTTTCCAAAAACCAGGACCGTATGACTCGTTCGCTCTACTTCCCTTTCTCCCGATTCCCTTGGTTGCCCTTATATCATAACTGACACCTCACCCGTTACATTTCCTGAGAGACAACAGAGACTGGGTGTACAAAACATTAGGAACACCTGCTCTTTCCATGGATAAGACGGACCAGGTGAATCCAGGTGAAAGCTATGATCCCTTGTTGATGTCATCTGTTAAATCCACGTCAATCAGTGTAGATGAAGGAGAGGAGACGTGTTAAAGAAGGAATGGATTATTACACAAAGAGAAGGAGACCCTCTGTTTCCCTGTTCTTCTGATACGTGTCTGCTAGAGAGCTCCTATGTGGCCCAGATGTGTTATGGGTAGAAAGTTTGGGGAAGTGGTGACTCGAGGGGTCATCCAGTGGCAACCCGATGGGCTACTCATTGCACACAGCTGTGCCTCGCCATCCATCGGCCCTGACCTTTGGCTCTTGACCCCACCCTGACCCCTCAGCTTGGAATGCATGGTCATGATTGACTACCTAACTCCTTTTTCATTTCCTGTTTGACTTTTTAAGGCTTTTTAAGTAGTGTTTCTCATCTCTCAGCCTCTCAGCCTTGTGTTTGAAAGGGATTTGCTCATCTATATAGGAAGAGACAGCAGGTTAACATGAATTATGCATGGCTTACGCTCTTACAGTAAATCAATCAGTTCTGCCCCAGACTGTATTGTACTCGCGTGGCTGATTATTCCATAACCAATAAACACATCTTAAACCTGTGTATTTATTTGTTACAACATATTTAGTCACCTTGAACCTATTTGACTGAGAATGAGTGGTCATGGTCCAATGCTAGGCTGTAGGGCACAGAATATTCAATGTCATTGCTAAGTATTTCTAGTGCAGTCATTCACAAAATCTGTGTATGACACAAAGTCTCTCAATCGTTTAAATAGTAAAAAGCTGGAGCATTAAAAGGGAAGCAGGTTGCAGCCTTGGGCTCTGTGCAGTTCATTAGAAGGATTTGTTGAAGCAGGTTGTAGCCTTGGGCTCTGTGCAATTCATTAGACGGCTTTGTTGAAGCAGGTTGCAGCCCTGGGCTCTGTGCAATTCATTAGACGGCTTTGTTGAAGCAGGTTGCAGCCCTGGGCTCTGTGCAGTTCATTAGACGGCTTTGTTGAAACAGGTTGCAGCCCTGGGCTCTGTGCAGTTCATTAGAAAGCTTTGTTGAAACAGGTTGCAGCCCTGGGCTCTGTGCAGTTCATTAGAAAGCTTTGTTGAAACAGGTTGCAGCCCTGGGCTCTGTGCAGTTCATTAGAAAGCTTTGTTGTCGTTTCAGCAACAACAAAAAACTACTCAGAGCAACAATATATATAATAGTGGGCAGGAAAGAGGTAAAGTTATTGATGGAGTCAAGACAAAGAGAAGTTCTAGTCCTGGGTTGTTATGAAAACCTCTATTTCAGCCTCGCAACACAATTTTACTCCCTTTTTATGAGCTGAGCGTCTGGTTCCCAACCAGGTTGCCCCCCCCCACCCCCCGATGATGCAATCGCATGTATTTTATCATAAAAAAATGACTACCATTAAAGCAGAGCTTTAGCTTTACGTTGAATTTGTTGTTTTATTACGTCGGTTGCACATTTTGTTTTATTTGAAATGATGATTTTGTTACAACATTAGAGACCCAATTAAAGAAGTCTGATAGCTCTGCTTTTTGGGCACTTTTTTTGGATTAACCCCAGTACCCTCACCTTTCCTTGCCTTTCCCCCAGATTTCTCACACTGACCCCGGGCTTGAAACCTGACTCTAGTCCCTGGCTTGAGACTGAGGCCCTTTGGTCTACGCCACATGTATTCACAAGACCCACCAACCAACGTTCAAAACAGCAGAAAACTAGAAATGTTTCAAAAGACGGAAAAATACAAAAACCAAACGAAGACACAGTGGCTCCTTTCCAGTCAATTATCTCCCATGTAAAGAATTCAATTTTCTTTAATAAAGCCCTCTTAATTATGAACTCAGTCTCCTCCCTTTGTGGAGTGAAAGAGGGGGATTTAGCCTGCCACGGATGATGGATGGAAGCTGTGTCGGGGATGAGGTGAGATGTGAAAAAGTTCCTCGCTTGCTCGCATTTTTTTTCTTCTTCTCTTGAAGGAGAGAGGGTCTGAACACGCCCTTCCCTTTGAGATGAAATGAAGATGAAGGAGAGAGGTTCTGAACACGCCCATTCATTTCATCTCCGGGTCTGTTGTTTTGTCGGACGCCTGGGACAAATCCATTAGCTCTGACGCATATTTAGTGACTGCATGACCTGTTCTAGGTCCACCACCTTGAAAAGGAGAGATGTCATGTGACCAAAGCCTAGTCAAGCAGGAGAATATTGGGCGTGTTCCAAGTAAACTATACACAGCATAGGTCTGCACGGGGTCATCAAATTTGAACAACGCTGGAGAATGTGTTAAACGTCTCAACATGACATTACAGTCCTGCAAAGAATTTATGGTAGTGACATTGATGCCAATGGCTAGCCTACACATTGAAGCCAATGGCTAGCCTACATATTGATGTCAATGGGTAGCCTACCCATTGATGCCAATGGCTAGCCTACACATTGAAGACAATGGCTAGCCTACACATTGAAGCCAATGGCTAGCCTACACATTGATGCCAATGGCTAGCCTACACATTGACTGTTATGTTCTTAGTGTGACTTCGATTGCTCTAGTAATTTTCCAGCTGGGTAAATGGGAAAAAGGTGTAAAACTCTAACTATGCATACTGCATATGAAAAGTGCCTGCTAAGCAAATATTGTGTTATTGTACCATGTTACAATAGAGAGAAGAGTGTTATGGTTTGAAAACAACAAGAGTTTAAACAAGTTTAAGTAAACTGAACTTGAGGAACCCCCTGACTGCACGGTATGAGGAATTGAAAAGAGGTCACTTTTATCTGGAGAGAGAAATGACCAAAGGGGAAAAGAAAGGAAACTGTGGGAGACAGCAACAGGAAATTCATCTTGCCCCCCCTCCCCCCCCCCTCCCTGCATCGTCAAGGAGACAGAATATGGAAGCCAGTGAAGTGTTGAAAAGAATGCACAACGGTGAACTCAAGAGCCAGAGGCAAGGAAAGACAGAAGAACTAGAGACAGTCGAGGAGAATGAATGTGGGATGAGTTTGAAAGTGGCACAAAGAGAGCTCTGAACATTCTCAACATCTGTCTCCATCGTGTCTTGATTAACTGCCTGTACGCTGCAGTCTGGAGGGCTGAATTCAACACGTCTCCCGCGTGGGAGACTATATTCTGTATGTTCAGAGAGTGCTCCTCTCTGTCCTGCTGTATGTTCAGAGAGCGCTCCTCTCTGTCCTGCTGTATGTTCAGAGAGCGCTCCTCTCTGTCCTGCTGTACGTTCAGAGAGCGCTCCTCTCCGTCGTGCTGTATGTTTAGAGAGCGCTCCTCTCCGTCCTGCTGTATGTTCCGAGAGCGCTCCTCTCCGTCTTGCTGTATGTTCCGAGAGCGCTCCTCTCCGTGCTGCTGTATGTTCAGAGGACGCTCCTCTCAGTCCTGTTGTATGTTCAGAGAGCGTTCCTCTCTGTCCTGTTGTATGTTTAGAGAGCGCTCCTCTCCGTCCTGCTGTATGTTCAGAGAGCGCTCCTCTCTGTCCTGCTGTACGTTCAGAGAGCGCTCCTCTCTGTCTTGTTGTATGTTCAGAGAGCGCTCCTCTCTGTCCTGCTGTATGTTCAGAGAGCGCTCCTCTCTGTCCTGCTGTATGTTCAGAGATCGCTCCTCTCTGTCCTGCTGTATGTTCAGAGAGCGCTACTCTCCGTCATGCTGTATGTTCAGAGAGCGCTCCTCTCTGTCCTGCTGTATGTTCAGAGAGCGCTACTCTCTGTCCTGCTGTATGTTCAGAGAGCGCTCCTCTCTGTCCTGTTGTATGTTCAGAGAGCGCTCCTCTCCGTCATGCTGTATGTTCAGAGATCGCTCCTCTCTGTCCTGTTGTATGTTCAGAGAGCGCTCCTCTCCGTCATGCTGTATGTTCAGAGATCGCTCCTCTCTGTCCTGCTGTATGTTCAGAGAGCGCTACTCTCCGTCATGCTGTATGTTCAGAGAGCGCTCCTCTCTGTCTTTCTGTATTTTCAGAGAGCGCTCCTCTCTGTCCTGCTGTATGTTCAGAGATCGCTCCTCTCTGTCTTTCTGTATTTTCATAGAGCGCTCCTCTCCGTCCTGCTGTATGTTTAGAGAGCGATCCTCTCTGCCGTGCTGTATGTTCAGAGAGCGCTCCTCTCCGTCGTGCTGTATGTTCAGAGAGCGCTCCTCTCCGTCCTGCTGTATGTTCAGAGAGCGCTCCTCTCTGTCCTGCTGTATGTTCAGAGAGCGCTCCTCTCCGTCCTGCTGTATGTTCAGAGAGCGCTCCTCTCCGTCCTGCTGTATGTTCAGAGAGCGCTCCTCTCTGTCCTGCTGTATGTTCAGAGAGCGCTCCTCTCCATCCTGCTGTATGTTCAGAGAGCGCTCCTCTCCGTCCTGCTGTATGTTCAGAGAGCGCTCCTCTCCGTCCTGCTGTATGTTCAGAGAGCGCTCCTCTCTGTCCTGCTGTACGTTCAGAGAGCGCTCCTATCCGTCGTGATGTATGTTCAGAGAGCGCTCCTCTCTGCCGTGCTGTATGTTCAGACAGCGCTCCTCTCCGTCCTGCTGTATGTTCAGAGAGCGCTCCTCTCCGTCCTGCTGTATGTTTAGAGAGCGCTCCTCTCTGTCCTGTTGTATGTTCAGAGAGCGCTCCTCTCCGTCCTGCTGTATGTTCAGAGAGCGCTCCTCTCCGTCCTGCTGTATGTTTAGAGAGCGCTCCTCTCCGTCCTGCTGTATGTTCAGAGAGCGCTCCTCTCTGTCCTGCTGTATGTTCAGAGAGCGCTCCTCTCTGTCCTGCTGTATGTTCAGAGAGCGCTCCTCTCTGTCCTGCTGTATGTTTAGAGAGCGCTCCTCTCCGTCCTGCTGTATGTTCAGAGAGCGCTCCTCTCCGTCCTGCTGTATGTTTAGAGAGCGCTCCTCTCCGTCCTGATGTATGTTTAGAGAGCGCTCCTCTCCGTCCTGCTGTATGTTTAGAGAGCGCTCCTCTCCGTCCTGCTGTATGTTTAGAGAGCGCTCCTCTCCGTCCTGCTGTATGTTCAGAGAGCGCTCCTCTCTGTCCTGCTGTATGTTTAGAGAGCGCTCCTCTCCGTCCTGATGTATGTTCAGAGAGCGCTCCTCTCCGTCCTGCTGTATGTTCAGAGAGCGCTCCTCTCTGTCCTGCTGTATGTTCAGAGAGCGCTCCTCTTTGTCCTGTTGTATGTTTAGAGAGCGCTCCTCTCTGTCCTGTTGTATGTTCAGAGAGCGCTCCTCTCTGTCCTGCTGTATGTTCAGAGAGCGCTCCTCTCTGTCCTGCTGTATGTTCAGAGAGCGCTCCTCTCCTTCGTGGTGCATGTTCCTCTACAAAGGTGATTTGTTAAAGAAAACCATTGAGAATAAGTTGAAACATAACCACAGGAAGCAGCGTACATCTATTTGATTATATTCTTGCGGTTAGTTGTTTTACCATGAAAGTCTAAATCGACACTGTTTCATCAGTTTGACGAAGGCAACCGGGAGAATAACCCTCTCTCTCTTCACAGCTACAAACCTGCAGCCATCAAAACAACATGGGAATTTTATATGTAATTAAATGCACTATGTTTGTCATTTTCAATGCTTTAAGACACCTTTAATGGATTGGTTTGATAAATAAACAACGTAGAATGGGTTGTCACAGGAAACCATAGCATGAGAACGTTGGAAAAATACTTCTTCCTGAACTCTATCATTTCTCACATCTTGTTATTTCTGGGTATAAACTAACCCACACTACCATATAGGTGATTTATGGCCATATCTTTTAATACAACATCTTTTAAGCTCAAATGTCTCCACTGTTGCTTTTTACACTGCTGCTGGCTTCTTGTAGATGTAATATACTTACATAAAGGGAATAGAATAAATGAGTGGAATAATATTTATAAAATCAATCAATCAATCAATCAATTGATAATATTAATCACAGTATTAGTTATATATACAAAAGTATGTGGACAACCCTTCAAAATGGTGGATTTGGCTAAGTGCTGTTATTGTCACGTGAAAACATCTAGGAGCAACAACGACTCAGCCGCAAAGTGGTAGGCCACAAAAGCTCACAGAACGAGACCGCCGAGTGCTGAAGCGTGTAGCGTGTAAAAATCGTCTGTCCTCGGTTGCAACACTCACTACCGAGTCCCAAACTGCCGCTGGAAGCAACGTCAGCACAATAACCGTTTGTCAGGAGCTTCATGAAATTGGTTTCCATGGCCGAGCAGCCGCAGACAAGCCTAAGATCACCATGCGCAATGCCAAGTGTAGGCTGGAGTGGTGTAATGTTCACCACTATTGAACTCTGGATCCATGGAAACGTGTTCTCTGGAGTGGTGAATCATGCTTCACTACCTGGCAGTCCAACGGACGAATCTGGGTTTGGCGGCTGCCAGGAGGGCGCTACCTGTCCGAATGCATAGTGCCAACTGTAAAGTTTAGTGGATGAGGAATAATGGTCTAGGGGCTGTTTTTCATGTTTTGGGCCCCTTAGTTCCAGTAAAGGAAAATCGTAATACTACAGCATACAATGACATTCTAGACAATTCTGTGCTTTCAACTTTGTGGCAACAGTTTGGGGAAGGCCCTCTCCTGTTTCCGCATGACAATGCCCCCGTGCACAAAACGAGGTCCATACAGAAATGGTTTGTTGAGATCGGTGTGGAAGAACTTGATTGGCGTGCACAGAGCACTGACCTCAACCTCATCGAACACCTTTGGGATGAATTGGAAAACCGACTGTGAGCCAGGCCTAATCGCCCAACATCAGTGCCCGACCTCACTAATGCTGAATGGAAGCAAGTCTCCGCAGCAATGTTCCAACATCTAGTGAAAAGTCTTCTCAGAAGAGTGGAGGCTGTTATAGCAGCAAAGGTGGGTGGACAAACTCTATATTAATGCCCATGATTTTGGAATGAGATGTTCGACAAGCCGGTGTCCACATACTTTTGGTAATGTAGTGTACTTGTTTTTCTGCATAGATCACCTAAACATGCAATGACATTAAACTATCACTATAACTATTACGTTGCCTGATCAACACAAAACCCAAATACTCTCAACAGTGGGATTGAAAACTGCTAAAGTTGGTTCCTTGGAAATTCCCTACTGTCACTGTGTGCTCCCTCTCCGGCCTCTAGGTCACCAGGCTGCTCGTAATGGCGCACACCTGCAACCATCGTTATGTGCACCTGTGCGTCATCAGACTCACCTGGACTCCATCACTTCCCTGACTACCTGCCCTATATGCTGTATGTCACTCCCTTTGGTTCCTTCCCCAGGCGTCATTGTTTCTGTTTCTGTGCCATGTGTCACGCCCTGACCTTAGAGAGCTTTTTATGTCTCTATTTTGGTTTGGTCAGGGCGTGATTTGGGTGGGCATTCTATGTTCTTTTTTCTATGTTTTGTTTTTATTTGTTTTGGCCGGGTGTGGTTCTCAATCAGGGACAGCTGTCTATCGTTGTCTCTGATTGGGAACCATACTTAGGTAGCATTTTCCCAACTGTGTTTTGTGGGTAGTTGTTTTCTGTTTAGTGTTTTGTACCTGACAGGACTGTTTCGGTTTCGTTATTCACTTTGTTATTTTTGTTTCAGTGTTCAGTTCAATAAAAGTCATGAACACTTACCACGCTGCGCTTTAGTCCGATTCTTCCTCATCAGACGACGACACCCGTGACATCATGTCTGTGCGTTATTCGTGTTTCTTATTTTTGTATTATGTTGTGTTTATTTATTAAAACATTCACTCCCTGAACATGCTTCCCGACTCTCAAAACACATCGTTACACCTACCCTAAACCCTAAACCCTAACCATGACCATTACCCTAACCGCTTAAAAGTCAAAATCAGTAGGGTGACTTTTCTCAGTTGGATGCGCACACAAGTAGCATCCATAGGTACAACTTGTTTGGTTTACTGTCAACTTCCTGTCCCCACTACATGAGGTCAAAGGTCAGAGCGGAGCCACATACACCATAATATCATCCAGTGTATCACAACAGTTGTAAAAAATGTACTGTTTCGAAGACCACTCCCTGAAATCCATTACTTAACCTCCAGGACACTAACCCTAACCCTGAAATCCATTACTTAACCTCCAGAACACTTCTCTCGTTTGGACCTCAACCTGCTGTTTAAATTATCCAAAAAATGAAACGTGAAATATGTCTTTGAGTCAAAACAGTCAAAATAATTAGGATAGTCTCAGCACTGGAATAATTGCAATTTATCTCTGCAATTTATGTAAATTCATCGTTCATACAAGCCATTGGCAGGCCAGTCCGTGAGAAAATAGATGGATAATTATTTCCCCCTTCAACAAAGTTGTTAGAGCCACAGTCAGGATGACCCTTCATTCACTACCCTCTTATTGAGGATACATCCCCTAAACAATCAGGACGACCCTTCATTCACTACCCTCGTATTGAGGATACATCCCCTAAACAATCAGGACGTCTCTTCATTCACTACCCTCTTATTGAGGACACATCCCCTAAACAGTCAGGACGACCCTTCATTCACTACCCTCGTATTGAGGATACATCCCCTAAACAATCAGGACGACTCTTCATTCACTACCCTCTTATTGAGGACACATCCCCTAAACAATCAGGACGACCCTTCATTCACTACCCTCGTATTGAGGATACATCCCCTAAACAATCAGGACGACTCTTCATTCACTACCCTCTTATTGAGGATACATCCCCTAAACATGAATGCAGAATGTGGTATAACACATATATAGTCATTCATGTGGGTCTGTTTTAAACATGGGAGTGATGCAAAAGCTTTAAATGTGTTGTCTAGAGACATTTTTTGTAACAAAATTGTCATGGGCTCCCGATCAGCGCAGCGGTCTAAGGCACTGCATCTCAGTGCTAGAGGTGTCACTACAGACCCTGGTTCGATTCCCGGCTGTATCACAACTTGTTGTGATGGGGAGTCCGATAGGGCGGCTTACAATTGGTCTAGTCGTCGTTGTAAATAAGAATTTGTTCTTAACTGACTTGCCTAGTGAAATAAATACAAAAAAAGGAATTTTCCCAAGTTTGCTTGTTTCAACAGGTACAACTGTTGTTTCTGTTAAAACAACATTACAATAATGAGCTCCTCCTTCAGTGATTCCATTCTTCCATGTTCTTGCTTTCTCATAGTGTACATCTGGAAGACACAGCTTGCCAATGTTTTCCACTGTGTGCCTTTCCTTTGCCTAGCTAGATCATGTTTCATTCTGTGTTATCTGCCTGTATTGACTCATGCATTAACCTTGTCTGTCCGTTCGTCCACAATGGTGTGTAAAATGTATGCTATCTATCCACACATACAATGTGCAGAGCTGGAACTGCAGGAAGAAAGGACAATGCAAGGTATCTCCGGTGTCACAAATCATCCACTGTTTTCTAAAGGCAGGGTGTCTGATATTGCGAGTTGAGATAATCACAATATGAACTGCCTGCGATGACACTACCCAGTTCAAACGCCTCCTGGGACACTGTGTTTTCACAGAAGAGAGAAACAGAGAATGTTTTTTTTATTTCTCAAATGAAAAACAAATGTAGTTGAATGGAAAAATTGGAGATGGGTGGAAAAGGATCGTTAAGTTTGTGGTTCCCTGTCAACCACAAGGTCACATTCCGTCAAATCAGGATCTCCCCACAGTGAAAAAGGACTATTGTTTCTCCGGCAACATTTGACCACTGTTAAGTGTTGCAGCAGTCATGGAAATGGATCAATCGCAACGGCTTCAACGAGTCCCACGGGCATTGGCGGCTTCCAAAATGCACATAGCCAACCACTTAGTCTAACCAAAACATGCTCAGTATGGTCTTAAATCCTAATGAAGCTCATTCGAGGGAAGGGGGGGAAAAAAATGATAGGATTCAAAAGAGACAATTTGGATTTTGGAATAGAACATGTGATGGATGAAGGATTACTTGACCTGCCAGACAAAAACATGGCTGGAGTAAAATGTGGCCATTTTTTTTGGGGGGGGGGGGGGAAGCTACCGCAATATCTTGACTTAGTAGGGCATTCTGCATTGTTACCATGGAGACAGTTGGCCAGTTATCCCAGTTTAGTCATGTGACTCCTTAGCTGATTTACCCACCTGTGTTTTCTCCTGTACCGCTTATGTACTTCAAAGCTTTATTCTATCCACGTCGCATAAATTCATTTCACCTCTTTCTCTTTCCCCATCTTTACGGGCACGGCTGACATTTTAAAAGGAAACGTTCCCGCTTTTAGCAGGTACACACACTGCATACGTAGCCTAAATCTGAAATTACCTTTTACATTTCTATTACAGAATCTGTAACGGTTCAGCTTTCCAGATTGATTAGAGCCCCTTAGTCTTCCATCCATCCTCCCAACATCCCCCCCCCCCCCCCCCCCCAAGCCTTGTTTTTCAGACCAAGAACAAAGACAATAGGGAAGTTATTCATGAGGGGTGGGAGAGGGGGAGTAAGTAACAGAGTTTGCGTTTTTTTGGAAGAGCCCAGCGGTTGAAGAGGACGTCGGAGGAGGCAGCCGTCAATATTTACCAGATGTCTGTGTGGAAGTGTGGAGAGGCATCTTGATTACGTTTAAAACTTATTTTTATTTTCTGAATAGCAGCTTTCTTTCATTTTCACCCAAAAGCCTACGGTTTGTATTTATTCCTCAAACCCATCACGCTAAAAAAAAAGGAATGAAGTCATTGGGGATTGCCGTTGACTGTATTTTTTGTTGTTGTAATGTGTAGCATCCCACTGTTTCAAATCAATACAATTGGTGATGATCAACAGATTACAGTCACTGAATATGATGCATTGAATGCTGTGTATCCCAGTATATTCCACATATTGCAGCTTTTGGGGGAAGTACAACATTCAAACCTCCACGCCCAACATCATTTTTCACTTCACGCCATGTGCTACAAACTAAGAGGACATTTTCAGCAAAAGAGGACATTTTCAGGAAAAGAGGACATTTTCAGGAAAAGAGGACATTTTCAGCAAAAGAGATTGATAGAAATGTGTGGTAATATAAAGAGACCATTTCCTTTTTCCTTCCTCTTCCAACTGAGTGTATGTAAGCCCTGGCAGCTGAGGTCAGGGTTAAGCAGGACAATGACGGGACTCAGAGGGATGAGGTCATAAGTCACGAGAGGTGGTCCTGGTGGGAGGGGGGATCCCTTGGGTGTCCCTCATATGTCATCAGGGGGTGCAAGCCCCCCCCCCCCCACACACACTTCACTGATAGATGGCCACTCTAATGGGCACTAGTCCAGAGTGAGTGTTTTACAGGAAGTGCTGAGTCGTTGATAGAGGCCCTGCCCTGTAGTTGACATATCTCCACAACACTGCCAAAAGACTATCAGATGTAACAGTGAGCTAGAGAGGGAATGTGAATAAGACAATGATAGTACATTATAGAATTTGTTGCAGTGGTAGGAAAAACGTCAATAAAATCCAGGTTAAACACAGGACGTATACAAAACAGGAAGTAAACAAAACAGGAAGTAAAGCTGCCACGGCAGCAGTTTATTTGACATTTTTTTGCCAACTCACTCAGATATTTGAAACCAGCTAAGCTGTCTACAATTACCAAGAATGCAGGTCTGGTTGTCTCGTCACAGCGACGACTTCACGGCGCTCCTGCCAGATGCCAATCGTTCCTGGCTGCCAGGTTGGCTGGTTCAGACTTCTCTGGAGCCTGGATTTACCTTGTGTTGCTAACACAAGACAATTACCCCCAATTAATCTGGTGGAAGAATGGAATGGAGATGTGAGATTGTTCTGGTCGAGTCAAAATAAACAGCGTCTCCTGTACCCTAGTTTGTACACATTTCAGTTTAATGAGCAGTGCCAGCTACATTTAGGAGACAATTTGAGTGTGAGTCAAGTTTACATAATAAAAGTTTAATAAGGCATTTCATGTCATGTACTGTATTTATGGTAAGTAAGATATCTAAAAAAAGATCAAAAAAAAGATTTCAAGTCCCTCGGTTACGAGAACGGGGCTAAATTGAGCAGGCAAAGACAGGCGGTATGTTTGAGAATGAGACCGATGTGATACAGGAGAAATGTCACATGGAGAACATCACATCTTCAAAGGGGCAAAAAAAGTGATCTGGTTCAGCGGAGACCAGTTTTACAAGAACTGGGTGTTTCCAATCATCCATCAGAAAAAAAAAAGACTGAAAGAATTTGGCGTTGTAAATGAGGACATAAAATGCATTGAAAAAATGGATTGTGGATGAATGTAGGAGAGGTGAACCTCTGTACCTTTTTCTCCAGCGCATGGAGAAACAATTACGTAAATTGTCCTTACTACTCAGAGCTTCAGGGAACCCTGAGTGTTTCACTGGTTGCACCTCCACTGTGGCGTATACATCTCCCATGACACTGGGACCAGATATACAGCTGCTATGACACCGTGACCAAATATTCAGCTGCCATGACACTAGGACCAGATTGTGGGCTTCGCCGTTTGGAGGCTGTATCGCCCATCGTAATGTCACCAGCTGCTGGTTTATTAGCCAGGTTATTAAATCCACCGGCCTCCTTAAACTCCTGAACCTGACTTGTAGGGAGAAAGACTGATGTACACGAAAAAACTGCAGTGGACGGGATGTGGCTAAGTTCACCAATCACCTGATGTGGGGAGAATGGAACCGGGGGACGACCTACATTTGACGAGGCCGGGGAGAGTTCGATCAAAGCATACGGTGGCCAGGAGCAGAAGCCCTTAGTCAGCTCCCCAATGCAGACCTCTTACTTTTAATGCAAGGAGTTCAGCTTTATGAGATCAGCATTATGAGGTCAGCCTTATGAGTTCAGCTTTATGAGGTCAGCCTTATGAGGTCAGCCTTATGAGGTCAGCTTTATGAGGTCAGCCTTATGATGTCAGCCTTATGAGGTCAGCTTTATGAGGTCAGCCTTATGAGGTCAGCCTTATGAGGTCAGCTTTATGAGGTCAGCCTTATGAGGTCAGCCTTATGAGGTCAGCATTATGAGGTCAAAATGATGAGGTCATCGTCATGAGGTCAACATTATGAGGTCAGCCTTATGAGGTCAGCATTATGAGGTCAAAATGATGAGGTCAGCATTGTCAGCATTATGGAGTCAGCTTTTTAATGTCAGCATTTTGAGGTCAGCTTTATGAGGTCAGCATTGTGAGGCCAGGTGTTATGAGGTCAGCTTTATGAGGTCAGCATTATGAGGCCAGGTGTTATGAGGTCAGCTTTATGAGGTCAGCTTTATGAGGTCAGCATTATGAGGTCAGCTTTATGAGGTCAGCATTATGAGGTCAGCTTTATGAGGAGAGCATTTTGAGGTCAGCTTTATGAGGTCAGCATTATGAGGTCAGCTTTATGAGGTCAGCATTATGAGGTCAGCTTTATGAGGAGAGCATTTTGAGGTCAGCTTTATGAGGTCAGGTTTATGAGGAGAGCATTATGAGGTCAGCTTTATGAGGTCAGCATTATGAGGTCAGCTTTATGATGTCAGCTTTATGAGGTCAGCTTTATGAGGTCAGCATTATGATGTCAGCTTTATGAGGAGAGCATTATGAGGTCAGCTTTATGAGGTCAGCTTTATGAGGTCAGCTTTATGAGGAGAGCATTATGAGGTCAGCTTTATGAGGTCAGCTTTATGAGGTCAGCTTTATGAGGTCAGCATTTTGAGGTCAGCATTTTGAGGTCAGCTTTATGAGGTCAGCTTTATGAGGTCAGCTTTACGAGGTCACGAATATGAGGTAAGCTTTATGAGGTCAGCATTTTGAGGTCAGCTTTATGAGGTCAGCATTATGATGTCAGCTTTATGAGGAGAGCATTATGAGGTCAGCCTTATGAGTTCAGCTTTATGAGGTCAGCCTTATGAGGTCAGCCTTATGAGGTCAGCTTTATGAGGTCAGCCTTATGATGTCAGCCTTATGAGGTCAGCTTTATGAGGTCAGCCTTATGAGGTCAGCCTTATGAGGTCAGCTTTATGAGGTCAGCCTTATGAGGTCAGCCTTATGAGGTCAGCATTATGAGGTCAAAATGATGAGGTCATCGTCATGAGGTCAACATTATGAGGTCAGCCTTATGAGGTCAGCATTATGAGGTCAAAATGATGAGGTCAGCATTGTCAGCATTATGGAGTCAGCTTTTTAATGTCAGCATTTTGAGGTCAGCTTTATGAGGTCAGCATTGTGAGGCCAGGTGTTATGAGGTCAGCTTTATGAGGTCAGCATTATGAGGCCAGGTGTTATGAGGTCAGCTTTATGAGGTCAGCTTTATGAGGTCAGCATTATGAGGTCAGCTTTATGAGGTCAGCATTATGAGGTCAGCTTTATGAGGAGAGCATTTTGAGGTCAGCTTTATGAGGTCAGCATTATGAGGTCAGCTTTATGAGGTCAGCATTATGAGGTCAGCTTTATGAGGAGAGCATTTTGAGGTCAGCTTTATGAGGTCAGGTTTATGAGGAGAGCATTATGAGGTCAGCTTTATGAGGTCAGCATTATGAGGTCAGCTTTATGATGTCAGCTTTATGAGGTCAGCTTTATGAGGTCAGCATTATGATGTCAGCTTTATGAGGAGAGCATTATGAGGTCAGCTTTATGAGGTCAGCTTTATGAGGTCAGCTTTATGAGGAGAGCATTATGAGGTCAGCTTTATGAGGTCAGCTTTATGAGGTCAGCTTTATGAGGTCAGCATTTTGAGGTCAGCATTTTGAGGTCAGCTTTATGAGGTCAGCTTTATGAGGTCAGCTTTACGAGGTCACGAATATGAGGTAAGCTTTATGAGGTCAGCATTTTGAGGTCAGCTTTATGAGGTCAGCATTATGATGTCAGCTTTATGAGGAGAGCATTATGAGGTCAGCTTTATGAGGTCAGCTTTATGAGGTCAGGAATATGAGGTAAGCTTTAGGAGGTCAAGATTATGAGGTCAAAATGATGAGGTCAGGTTTATGAGGTCAGCTTTATGAGGTCAGCATTATGAGGTCAGCTTTATGAGGTCAGCTTTATGATGTCAGCTTTATGAGGTCAGCATTATGAGGACAGCATTATGAGGACAGCATTATGAGGTCAGCTTTTTCAGCATTATGGGGTCAGCATTATGAGGTCAGCTTTTTCAGCATTATGGGGTCAGCTTTTTAAAGTCAGCATTATGAGGTCAGCTTTATGAGGTCAGAAATATGAGGTCAGCTTTATGAGGTCAGCATTATGAGGTCAAAATGATGAGGTCATCGTCATGAGGTCAACATTATGAGGTCAGCCTTATGAGGTCAGCATTATGAGGTCAAAATGATGAGGTCAGCACTGTCAGCATTATGGGGTCAGCATTATGAGGTCAGCTTTTTCAGCATTATGGGGTCAGCTTTTTAATGTCAGCATTTTGAGGTCAGCTTTATGAGGTCAGCATTGTGAGGCCAGGTGTTATGAGGTCAGCTTTATGAGGTCAGCATTATGAGGCCAGGTGTTATGAGGTCAGCTTTATGAGGTCAGCTTTATGAGGTCAGCATTATGATGTCAGCTTTATGAGGAGAGCATTATGAGGTCAGCTTTATGAGGTCAGCTTTATGAGGTCAGCTTTATGAGGTCAGCATTTTGAGGTCAGCATTTTGAGGTCAGCTTTATGAGGTCAGCTTTATGAGGTCAGCTTTACGAGGTCACGAATATGAGGTAAGCTTTATGAGGTCAGCATTTTGAGGTCAGCTTCATGAGGTCAGCATTATGAGGTCAGCTTCATGAGGTCAGCTTTATGAGGTCAGCTTTATGAGGTCAGCATTATGATGTCAGCTTTATGAGATCAGCATTTGGAGGTCAGCTTTATGAGGTCAGCATAATGAGGTCAGCATAATGAGGTCAGCATTATGAGGTCAGCATTATGAGTTCAGCTTTATGAGGTCAGCATTATGAGGTCAGCATTATGATGTCAGCTTTATGAGGTCAGCATTATGAGGTCAGCTTTATGACGTCAGCATTATGAGGTTAGCATTATGAGGCCAGCATTATGATGTCAGCTTTATGAGATCAGCATTTTGAGGTCAGGAATATGAGGTAAGCTTTAGGAGTTCAAGATTATGAGGTCAAAATGATGAGGTCAGGTTTATGAGGTCAGCTTTATGAGGTCAGCATTATGAGGTCAGCTTTATGAGGTCAGCTTTATGAGGTCAGCTTTATGAGGTCTGCATTATGAGGTCAGCATTATGAGGACAGCATTATGAGGTCAGCTTTTTCAGCATTATGGGGTCAGCCTTATGAGGTCAGCTTTATGAGGTCAGCTTTGTCAGCATTATGGAGTCAGCTTTTTAAAGTCAGCATTATGAGGTCAGCTTTATGAGGTCAGAAATATGAGGTCAGCTTTATGAGGTCAGCATTATGAGGTCAAAATGATGATGTCATCGTCATGAGGTCAACATTATGAGGTCAGCCTTATGAGGTCAGCATTATGAGGTCAAAATGATGAGGTCAGCATTGTCAGCATTATGGAGTCAGCTTTTTAATGTCAGCATTTTGAGGTCAGCTTTATGAGGTCAGCATTGTGAGGCCAGGTGTTATGAGGTCAGCTTTATGAGGTCAGCATTATGAGGCCAGGTGTTATGAGGTCAGCTTTATGAGGTCAGCTTTATGAGGTCAGCATTATGAGGTCAGCTTTATGAGGTCAGCATTATGAGGTCAGCTTTATGAGGAGAGCATTTTGAGGTCAGCTTTATGAGGTCAGCATTATGAGGTCAGCTTTATGAGGTCAGCATTATGAGGTCAGCTTTATGAGGAGAGCATTTTGACGTCAGCTTTATGAGGTCAGCATTATGAGGTCAGCTTTATGAGGTCAGGTTTATGAGGTCAGCATTATGAGGTCAGCTTTATGAGGTCAGCATTATGAGGTCAGCTTTATGAGGTCAGCTTTATGAGGTCAGCTTTATGAGGTCAGCATTATGATGTCAGCTTTATGAGGAGAGCATTATGAGGTCAGCTTTATGAGGTCAGCTTTATGAGGTCAGCTTTGTGAGGTCAGCATTATGATGTCAGCTTTATGAGGAGAGCATTATGAGGTCAGCTTTATGAGGTCAGCTTTATGAGGTCAGCTTTATGAGGTCAGCATTTTGAGGTCAGCATTTTGAGGTCAGCTTTATGAGGTCAGCATTATGAGGTCAGCTTTATGAGGTCAGCTTTATGAGGTCAGCTTTATGAGGTCAGAAATATGAGGTCAGCTTTATGAGGTCAGCATTATGAGGTCAAAATGATGAGGTCATCGTCATGAGATCAACATTATGAGGTCAGCCTTATGAGGTCAGCATTATGAGGTCAAAATGATGAGGTCAGCATTGTCAGCATTATGGAGTCAGCTTTTTAATGTCAGCATTTTGAGGTCAGCTTTATGAGGTCAGCATTGCGAGGCCAGGTGTTATGAGGTCAGCTTTATGAGGTCAGCATTATGAGGCCAGGTGTTATGAGGTCAGCTTTATGAAGTCAGCTTTATGAGGTCAGCATTATGAGGTCAGCTTTATGAGGTCAGCATTATGAGGTCAGCTTTATGAGGAGAGCATTTTGAGGTCAGCTTTATGAGGTCAGCATTATGTGGTCAGCTTTATGAGGTCAGCATTATGAGGTCAGCTTTATGAGGAGAGCATTTTGAGGTCAGCTTTATGAGTTCAGGTTTATGAGGTTAGCATTATGAGGCCAGCATTATGATGTCAGCTTTATGAGATCAGCATTTTGAGGTCAGGAATATGAGGTAAGCTTTAGGAGGTCAAGATTATGAGGTCAAAATGATGAGGTCATCATTATGAGGTCAGCTTTATGAGGTCAGGTTTATGAGGTCAGCTTTATGAGGTCAGCATTATGAGGTCAGCTTTATGAGGTCAGCTTTATGAGGTCAGCTTTATGAGGTCAGCATTATGAGGACAGGTGTTATGAGGTCAGCTTTATGAGGTCAGCTTTATGAGGAGAGCATTTTGAGGTCAGCTTTATGAGGTCAGCATTATGTGGTCAGCTTTATGAGGTCAGCATTATGAGGTCAGCTTTATAAAGAGAGCATTTTGAGGTCAGCTTTATGAGTTCAGGTTTATGAGGTTAGCATTATGAGGCCAGCATTATGATGTCAGCTTTATGAGATCAGCATTTTGAGGTCAGGAATATGAGGTAAGCTTTAGGAGGTCAAGATTATGAGGTCAAAATGATGAGGTCATCATTATGAGGTCAGCTTTATGAGGTCAGGTTTATGAGGTCAGCTTTATGAGGTCAGCATTATGAGGTCAGCTTTATGAGGTCAGCTTTATGAGGTCAGCTTTATGAGGTCTGCATTATGAGGACAGCCTTATGAGGTCAGCTTTATGAGGTCAGCTTTGTCAGCATTATGGAGTCAGCTTTTTAAAGTCAGCATTATGAGGTCAGCTTTATGAGGTCAGAAATATGAGGTCAATATTTTGAGGTCATAATGATGATGTCATCATCATGCGATCAACATTATGATGTCAGCTTTATGAGGTCTGCATTATGAGGACAGCATTATGAGGTCAGCTTTATGATGTCAGCATTTTGAGGTCAGGAATATTAGGTCAGCTTTAGGAGGTCAAGATTATGAAGTCAAAATGATGAAGTCATCATCATGAGGTCAACATTATGATGTCAGCTTTATGAGGTCAGCTTTGTCAGCATTATGGAGTCAGCTTTTTAAAGTCAGCATTTTGAGGTCAGCTTTATGAGGTCAGTATTGTCAGCATTATGAGGTCAGGTTTATGAGGTCAGCATTATGTGGTCAGCTTTATGAGGTCAGCATTATGAGGTCAGTATTGTCAGCATTATGAAGTCAGGTTTATGAGGTCAGCATTATGTGGTCAGCATTATGAGGTCAGCATTATGAGGTCAGCATTGTGAGGTCAGCTTTATGAGATCAGCATCATGAGGTCAGCATTATGAGGTCAGCATTATAAGGTCAGCATTGTGAGGTCAGCTTTATGAGGTCAGCATAATGAAGTCATCATTATGAGGTCAGCATTATGAGGTCAGCTTTATGAGGTCAGCTTTATGAGGTCAGCATAATGAAGTCAGCTTTATGAGGTCAGCATTATGAGGTCAGCATAATGAAGTCAGCTTTATGAGGTCAGCTTTATGAGGTCAGCATTATGAGGTCAGCTTTATAAGGTCAGCTTTATGAGGTCAGCATTATGATGTCAGCTTTATGAGGTCAGCATTATGATGTCAGCTTTATGAGGTCAGCTTTATGATGTCAGCTTTATGAGGTCAGCTTTATGAGGTCAGCTTTATGAGGTCAGCATTATGATGTCAGCTTTATGAGGTTAGCATTATGAGGTCAGCATTTTGAGGTCAGGAATATGAGGTAAGCTTTAGGAGGTCAGCTTTATGAGGTCAGCTTTGTCAGCATTATGGAGTCAGCTTTTTAAAGTCAGTATTATGAGGTCAGCTTTATGAGGTCAATATTATGAGGTCAGCATTATGAGGTAGGACTTACAAGGTCAGATTTACGAGGTCAGCATTATGAGGTTAGCTTTATGAGATCAACATCATGAGGTCAGCTTTACAGGGTCAGCTTTACGAGGTCAGCTTTACATGATCTGCATTTTGAGGTCAGCGTCATGAGGCCAGCTTTATGAAGTCAGTATTATGAGGTCAGCATTATGAGGTAAGATTTACGAGGTCAGCTTTAGGAGGTCATTATTATGAGGTAAGATTTACGAGGTCAACTTTATGAGGTCAGAATTATGAGGTAAGATTTACGAGGTCAACTTTAGGAGGTCAGGTTTATGAGGTCAGAATTAGGAGGTCAGAATTAGGAGGTCAGCTTTACGAGGTCTGCGTTATGAGGTCTGCGTTATGAGGTCTGCGTTATGAGGTCTGCGTTATGAGGTCTGCGTTATGAGGTCAGAGTTACGAGGTCTGCATCATGAAGGCAACATGCTTGCACAGAAGTGCAATTCAAATATGTATCAAATAGTTTTTTCCCCCTCTTTAATCTACATGCAATGCCCCATAATGACAAAGCAAAAAACATTTTTTTGCAAATTGTATATATCAAAACAAATGTATTCATACCCTTTACTCAGTACTTTGTTGAAGCACCTTTGGCAGCAATTACAGCCTCAATTCTTCTTGAGTATGACTCTCATTCTTCTTTTCAGATCCTCTCAAGCTCCGTCAGGTTGGATGGGGAGTATCGTTGCACAGCTATTTTCAGGTCTCTCCAGAGATGTTTGATCGGGTCCATGTCAGGGCTCTGACTGAGCCACTCAAGGACATTCAGAGACTTGTCCCGAAGCCACTCCAGCGATGTCTTGGCTGTGTTTTTAGGGCCGTTGTCATGTTGGAAGGTGAACCTTCACCTCAGTCTGAGGTCCTAAGCGCTCTGGAGCAGATTTTCCTCAAGGATTTCTCTGTACTTTGCTACTTTCATTTTTCCCTCGATCATGACTAGTCTCCCAGTCCCTGCTGCTGAAAAACATCCCCACAGCATGATGCTACCACCATGATTCACTGTATGGTTGGAGAGTCTTAAAGGCCAAAAAGGCCTGATTGGTGGAATGCTGCAAAGATTGTTGTTCTTCTGGATGTTTCTCCCATCTCCCCAGAGGAACTCTGGAGCTCTGTCAGAATGGCCATCGGGTTCTTGGTCATCTTCCTGACCAAGGCCTTTCTCCCCAGATGACTCAGTTTGGCCGGACGGCCAGCTCTAGGAAGAGTCTTGGTGGTTCCAAACTTTTTCCATTTAACAATGATGTAGGCCACTGTATTATTGGGGACCTTCAGTGCTGCAGAAATTATTTGCTACCCTGCCCCAAATTTGTGCCTCGACACAATCCTTTCTCGGAGCTCTATGGACAATTCCTTCGACCTCATGGCCTGGTTTTTGATCTGACATGCACTGTCAACTGTGGAACCTTATATAGACAGGTGTGCAACTTTTCAAATCATGTCCAATCAATTGAATTTAGCACAGGTGGACTCCAATCAAGTTGTAGAAACACCTCAAGGATGATCAATGGAAACAGGTTGAACCTGAGCTCAATTTCGAGTCTCATAGCAAAGGGTCTGAATACTTACGTAAATAAGTTATTTCTGTTTTTATTTTTAATACATTTGCAGGTGTGTAAAGTACTTAAGTAAAACAATTATTTTAAGTAGTTTTTGGGGGGTATCTGTACACTACTTTACTATTTATAATTTTGATTACTTTTACTTTTACTTCACTACATTCCTAAAGAAAATAATGTACTTTTTACTCCTTACATTTTCCCTGACAACCAAAAGTACACGTTACATTTTGAATGCTTAGCAGGACAGAAAAATGGTTTAATTCACGCACTTATCCAGAGAAGATCCCTGGTCCTCCCTACTGCCTCTGATCTGGCAGACTCACTAAACAGAGAACATCCCTGGTCATCCCTACTGCCTCTGATCTGCAGGACTCACTAAACAGAGAACATCCCTGGTCATCTCCTGCCTATGATCTGGCAGACTCACTAAACATAAATGCTTCGATTGTGTTGAACTGTGCCCTTGGCTAACAAAAAAAACCCTAGAAAATCGTGTTTTCTGGTTTGCTTAATATAAGACATTTTAAATGATTTATACTTTTAATTTTGATACTTAAGTACATTTCAAAACACATACTTTTAGACTTTGGCGCAAGTAGTATTTTACCTTTTCCACCACTGTACATTTGCAAAAAAATTCTAAAATCCTGTTTTTGCTTTGTCATTCTGGGGTATTGTGTGTAAATTGTTGAGGAAAATGTATTATTTAATCCATTTTAGAATAAGGCTGTGTCTGAATACTTTCCGAGGGCACTAATATTGAGCTGCACCCCCTTTTGCTCTCAGAACAGCCTTAATTTGTCTAGGCATGGACCCTATGAGGTGTTGAAGTGTTCCAAAGGGATACTGGCTCATGTTGAATTCAATGTTTCCCACAGTTGTATCAAGTTGGTTGGATGTTTATTGGGTGGTGGACCAGTCTTGATACAACCTGGAAACTGTTGAGCATGAAAAAGTGTGGCAGTCCTTGACACAAACCGGTGCGCCTGGCACCTACTACCAAACCCCGTTCAAAGGCTCTTAAATATTTTGTCTTCGCCCATTCACCCTCTGAATGGCACACATACACAATCCATGTCTCAATTGTCTCAAGGCTTAAAAATCCTTCTTTAACCTGTCTCCTCCCCTTCATCTACTCTGATTGAAGTGGATTTAACAGGTGACATCAACAAGGGATCATAGCCTTTCACCTGGATTCACCTGGTCAGTCTATGTCATGGAAAGAGAAGGTGTTCATAGGGTTTTGTATACTCAGTGTATGTCAGCAGCCAGGAACCTGATACCTTGTGTCTTCATTTTGTTTTTGCTCCATTTCTTGTCAAATTCTGTGCTTTGATATACAGTACCAGTCAAAAGTTTGGACACACCTACTCATTCCAGGGTTTTTCTTTATTTTTAATATTTTCAACATTGTAGAATAATAGTGAATACATCAAAACTATGAAATAACACATATGTAATCATGTAGTAAGCAAAAAAGTGTTAAACAAATCAAAATATATTTTATATGGGAGAATCTTCAAAGTAGCCACCCTTTGCCTTGATGACAGCTTTGCACACTCTTGGCATTCTCTCAACCAGCTTCATGAGGAATACTTTTCCAACAGTCTTGAAATCGTTCCCACATATGCTGAGCACTTGTTGGCTGCTTTTCCTTCACTCTGCGGTCCAACTCATCCCAAACCATCTCATATGGGTTGAGGGAGGCCAGGTCATCTGATGCAGCACTCCATCACTCTCCTTCTTCTTGGTCAAATAGCCCTTACACAGCCTGGAGGTGTGTTGGGTCATTGTCCTGTTGATGGGTGTGTGTGTGTGTGTGTGTGTGTGGGGGGGGGTAGCACTTTTTCATGATTAAAAACACATGCAGTATCAGTCACAGTTTGTTTTTGAATCTAGTATCTTTAAAGTGCTACATGATCTCTGCTACTTCGTCTGACCAGCTTCTCTCCCGGACTGCTTGCAATACAATAGGTGCTCTTGGCAGAACCTGTGATGATTATAAATGTAATCAAACAGGTACACAGCCGCTGTACACCTGAATATCTTATGTGTCTCTAAGCCATCACTCCCACGGCTTCTCTAAGCCCCCACTCCCCCGACTTCTCTAAGCCCCTCTCCCCCGGCTTCTCTTGCACGGCTTTGAACATGTAAAATATCTGTGATATAGAGATCTGTGATATAGAGATATGTGAAATAGAGATCAGTGAAATAAAAGTCCAATCTGTGACCTTTGACCTCCTTCTATACGTTGAACTCTTATGACTTCTAAAATAAAAGGCTCCTCAATAGTTTTCTCAGCTGTTCTGTGTTTCTGGTCATCGGATAAGCCAATCCGTCGGGCTCATTCTTGCCTCCCTGGCTCGCTGACCTCTCTGCTCTCAGGATAATTGCCTCCGAGTTTGATGGACTGGTGTCTCAGAAGCAAAGCATGCCGTAGATAACAGCTACGAGTCTATCTCCCATCCACTGTCGACCGCCCCGTCCTCTGTAACGAGTAAACGTTGGCGGTGAAGGAAGTCACCATCAGCTAAGGAATTATATAGCCTGTTGCGAAACTGAGACAATGTGGTATAAGACACATCCTATAAGTCACAAAGCAGAAAGTAACAAATGGCAACAGAAAAGCTGAACCACAGGCCTTGAGGGAAATGTTTACCAGAAAAAATTGTAAAATAAGATACAGACGAGAAACATTATAAATCGCTTTTGAACTACTGATTTTGGTAAAGATTTTCCATAGAAACAAAAAGTCACGTTTTTGCAGGGCAGTGGACAGAGATAGACAGATTGATGAATTTGATTTGATTTTTTTTACCTTTACTTAACTAGGCAAGTCAGTTAAGAACGAAATATTATTTTCAATGACGGCCTAGGAACAGTGGGTTAACTGCCTTGTTCAGGGGCAGAAGGACAGATTTTGAATACATAGGCGTTGAGTAAAGAGCTCACGAGACACACGTACACGGAGGCTTCACCCCCTGAGATGACTCCGGAGCCGGAAGAGACATTAAACAACTAGTGACCAACATTAACATATACATAGTTAGTATTGGCTCGAGAAACTACCTCTGACTTCCTTCATACTGGACACCGAGACATAGAAACTACCTCTGACTTCCTTCATACTGGACACCGAGACATAGAAACTACCTCTGACTTCCTTCATACTGGACACCGACACATAGAAACTACCTATGACTTCCTTCATACTGGACACCGAGACATAGAAACTACCTCTGACTTCCTTCATACTGGACACCGAGACATAGAAACTACCTCTGACTTCCTTCATACTGGACACCGACACATAGAAACTACCTCTGACTTCCTTCATACTGGACACCGACACATAGAAACTACCTCTGACTTCCTTCATACTGGACACCGACACATAGAAACTACCTCTGATTCCTTCATACTGGACACCGACACATAGAAACTACCTCTGACTTCCTTCATACTGGACACTGAGACATAGAAACTACCTCTGACTTCCTTCATACTGGACACCGAGACATAGAAACTACCTCTGACTTCCTTCATACTGGACACCGACACATAGAAACTACCTCTAACTTCCTTCATACTGGACACCGACACATAGAAACTACCTCTGACTTCATTCATACTGGACACCGACACATAGAAACTACCTCTGACTTCCTTCATACTGGACACCGACACATAGAAACTACCTCTGACTTCCTTCATACTGGACACCGAGACATAGAAACTACCTCTGACTTCCTTCATACTGGACACCGACACATAGAAACTACCTCTGACTTCCTTCATACTGGACACCGACACATAGAAACTACCTCTGACTTCCTTCATACTGGACACCGAGACATAGAAACTACCTCTGACTTCCTTCATACTGGACACCGACACATAGAAACTACCTCTGACTTCCTTCATACTGGACACCGACACATAGAAACTACCTCTGACTTCATTCATACTGGACACCGAGACATAGAAACTACCTCTGACTTCCTTCATACTGGACACCGAGACATAGAAACTACCTCTGACTTCCTTCATACTGGACACCGACACATAGAAACTACCTCTGACTTCCTTCATACTGGACACTGAGACATAGAAACTACCTCTGACTTCCTTCATACTGGACACCGACACATAGAAACTACCTCTGACTTCCTTCATACTGGACACCGACACATAGAAACTACCTCTGACTTCCTTCATACTGGACACCGACACATAGAAACTACCTCTGACTTCCTTCATACTGGACACCGACACATAGAAACTACCTCTGACTTCCTTCATACTGGACACCGACACATAGAAACTACCTCTGACTTCCTTCATACTGGACACCGAGACATAGAAACTACCTCTGACTTCCTTCATACTGGACACCGACACATAGAAACTACCTCTGACTTCCTTCATACTGGACACCGACACATAGAAACTACCTCTGACTTCCTTCATACTGGACACCGACACATAGAAACTACCTCTGACTTCCTTCATACTGGACACCGAGACATAGAAACTACCTCTGACTTCCTTCATACTGGACACCGAGACATAGAAACTACCTCTGACTTCCTTCATACTGGACACCGACACATAGAAACTACCTCTGACTTCCTTCATACTGGACACCGACACATAGAAACTACCTCTGACTTCCTTCATACTGGACACCGACACATAGAAACTACCTCTGACTTCCTTCATACTGGACACCGACACATAGAAACTACCTCTGACTTCCTTCATACTGGACACCGAGACATAGAAACTACCTCTGACTTCCTTCATACTGGACACCGACACATAGAAACTACCTCTGACTTCCTTCATACTGGACACCGACACATAGAAACTACCTCTGACTTCCTTCATACTGGACACCGACACATAGAAACTACCTCTGACTTCCTTCATACTGGACACCGAGACATAGAAACTACCTCTGACTTCCTTCATACTGGACACCGAGACATAGAAACTACCTCTGACTTCCTTCATACTGGACACCGACACATAGAAACTACCTCTGACTTCCTTCATACTGGACACCGACACATAGAAACTACCTCTGACTTCCTTCATACTGGACACCGACACATAGAAACTACCTCTGACTTCCTTCATACTGGACACCGACACATAGAAATGGTATCATGTAGGTCATCTGACTCTGGTGATGCAAATAAAAGGCCTCATTGCCTAAATCCTCCTGTATCCCTTTAAACCTTTTTATTCACATCAATCAATGATAAAAAACTATAACAACATATTCTACTACCTTTGAAAAACTATATTTTGTACAGTTTCACTGATTCCTCATTAAATGTTAATGTGTCAAGACTTTGTAATTTTCTCTGGGCTCTCCATTTCACATGATCGATACACATGTGCATTTACAATTATAACTGGTTATTCCATTAAACAAATGTAAAACTCTGAAAGCCCACTTGTGTGTGCACTGGGTGGTTCAATGTGGTGGAACAAAGTTGGCTGTAGACCCTGGTTGGCTATACAAGGTTGGCTGTAGACCCTGGTTGGCTATACAAGGTTGGCTGTAGACCCTGGTTGGCTATACAAAGTTGGCTGTAGACCCTGGTTGGCTATACAAGGTTGGCTGTAGACCCTGGTTGGCTGTACAAGGTTGGCTGTAGACCCTGGTTGGCTGTACAAGGTTGGCTCTAGACCCTGGTTGGCTATACAAGGTTGGCTGTAGACCCTGGTTGGCTGTACAAGGTTGGCTGTAGACCCTGGTTGGCTGTACAAGGTTGGCTGTAGACCCTGGTTGGCTGTACAAGGTTGGCTGTAGACCCTGGTTGGCTGTACAAGGTTTTGTGTAGACCCTGGTTGGCTATACAAGGTTGGCTGTAGACCCTGGTTGGCTGTGCAAGGTTGGCTGTAGACCCTGGTTGGCTGTACAAGGTTGGCTGTAGACCCTGGTTGGCTGTACAAGGTTGGCTGTAGACCCTGGTTGGCTGTACAAGGTTTTGTGTAGACCCTGGTTGGCTATACAAGGTTGGCTGTAGACCCTGGTTGGCTGTGCAAGGTTGGCTGTAGACCCTGGTTGGCTGTACAAGGTTGCCTGTAGACCCTGGTTGGCTGTATAAAGTTGGCTGTAGACCCTGGTTGGCTGTACAAGGTTTTGCCGAAACACATCATACTTCCACTTATCATTTTCTACATCTTTTTTTGGGGGGGGGGGTTTGGTTCCCTCTTTATTTTAAGTGCCAAAAAGTCAGGGACCTCTCATGAAGAAAGCCATGGTGGCCCTCTCAATGTAGCATGCAAACTGAGAAACTTGCTCAGTGTTCCTCAAAAAAATGCTTAGTGAACTTAGTCAGCCAATTACTACTAGTCTGGAGATGTTAGGCTATGCTTTAGACTCTCTGACAGAACTGTATAGCTTGCGGAGATGCAAGGTGAGCTTTCCTCTCCAGCTGTGCAGTGCCAGCGTAATCTACATCTGGCAGCCATGACAGGTAAAGAATACTAAAGTGTTATTCCACCACCAGCACTAATGGGAATAAATGGCTGAGCCCCTCGACAGCTAACCACATCCTGATAGGCTGCTCAAAAAGACTCCCTGTCTATGTCGGAGCCTAAACGAGCCTTTCAGCAGAACAAAAAGAATGTCTCAAAGTGAAATGTTTATGTTTTAAAAATAACTGTCTTTGCAGAGTTTGCAGAAATGGGGGGGTGAGGGGGGGAAGCATCTCTTACACTCCAATGGGGAAAGTCAGACCTGAGACTGTATGGTCTGCTGAATTCAGACCTGAGACTGTATGGTCTGCTGCCTTCAGACCTGAGACTGTATGGTCTGCTGCATTCAGACCTGAGACTGTATGGTCTGCATTCAGACCTGAGACTGTATGGTCTGCTGCATTCAGACCTGAGACTGTATAGTCTGCTGAATTCAGACCTGAGACTGTATGGTCTGCTGCATTCAGACCTGAGACTGTATGGTCTGCTGCATTCAGACCTGAGACTGTATGGTCTGCTGCATTCAGACCTGAGACTGTATAGTCTGCATTCAGACCTGAGACTGTATGGTCTGCTGCATTCAGACCTGAGACTGTATAGTCTACATTCAGACCTGAGACTGTATAGTCTGCTGCATTCAGACCTGAGACTGTATGGTCTGCTGCATTCAGACCTGAGACTGTATGGTCTGCTGCATTCAGACCTGAGACTGTATGGTCTGCATTCAGACCTGAGACTGTATGGTCTGCATTCAGACCTGAGACTGTATGGTCTGCTGCCTTCAGACCTGAGACTGTATGGTCTGCTGCCTTCAGACCTGAGACTGTATAGTCTGCATTCAGAACTGAGACTGTATGGTCTGCATTCAGACCTGAGACTGTATGGTCTGCTGCATTCAGACCTGAGACTGTATGGTCTGCTGCATTCAGACCTGAGACTGTATGGTCTGCCTTCAGACCTGAGACGGTATGGTCTGCATTCAGACCTGAGACTGTATGGTCTGCCTACAGACCTGAGACTGTATGGTCTGCATTCAGACCTGAGACTGTATGGTCTGCATTCAGACCTGAGACTGTATGGTCTGCTGCATTCAGACCTGAGACTGTATGGTCTGCCTTCAGACCTGAGACGGTATGGTCTGCATTCAGACCTGAGACTGTATGGTCTGCCTTCAGACCTGAGACGGTATGGTCTGCATTCAGACCTGAGACTGTATGGTCTGCCTTCAGACAGGGGACTGTATAGTCTGCTGCATTCAGACCTGAGACTGTATGGTCTGCTGCATTCAGACCTGAGACTGTATGGTCTGCTGCCTTCAGACCTGAGACTGTATGGTCTGCTGCCTTCAGACCTGAGACTGTATGGTCTGCTGCATTCAGACCTGAGACTGTATGGTCTGCTGCATTCAGACCTGAGACTGTATGGTCTGCTGCCTTCAGACCTGAGACTGTATGGTCTGCTGTCTTCAGACCTGAGACTGTATGGTCTGCTGTCTTCAGACCTGAGACTGTATGGTCTGCATTCAGACCTGAGACTGTATGGTCTGCATTCAGACCTGAGACTGGATGGTCTGCATTCAGACCTGAGACTGTATGGTCTGCTGTATTTAGAACTGAGACTGTATGGTCTGCTGCATTCAGACCTGAGACTGTATGGTCTGCTGCCTTCAGACCTGAGACTGTATGGTCTGCTGTCTTCAGACCTGAGACTGTATGGTCTGCTGTCTTCAGACCTGAGACTGTATGGTCTGCATTCAGACCTGAGACTGTATGGTCTGCATTCAGACCTGAGACTGGATGGTCTGCATTCAGACCTGAGACTGTATGGTCTGCTGCATTCAGACCTGAGACTGTATGGTCTGCATTCAGACCTGAGACTGTATGGTCTGCTGCCTAACACATAACTGTAATGTGAACCATGCTTTTCCTGTCATGAAAATGCTGTGATTCAGTCTAAATGTGCAATATCTTTGAATTTAAAAAAGAGTGAGTTTGCCAATTGGCAGATATAACATTAGTGCAAGTTGCAGTGCTAATTAGTAGCGCATGGGGGTGCAAATCAGCCACTGGGGTGGTGGGAAAACCATAATCGAAAAGGTGATGCTATTTGAAACATCTTGCACCATTTTGCGGGTATGGGAAACTCACTGCAAACAATTCTGCCCGAGACCCAAACTACATGTCTAGTTTCTTTCCTCCAGAACATTCCACAGGATTCAACAGAAGAACAAAGGCCAGAAAGTGGTTGAACGCTTAATAAGTGTTTCATGAGGTTCAGATGACATCCACTCAGTTTACTCTTCCTCGTGTATCTTTCTTTCACCTCTGATTTACTCTGAGCTTTCAATTCTATATGCGTGCTTCTTTCATGCTGGGTGTTTCTCAAAATGCACGCTCAAAATGCACGTGAGTCCAACTCAAAGCTTGTGAAACCGAGCACGGGGGGGGGGGGGGGGGGGGGTGGACGGACGGATGGACGACTTCTCGAATGCGTCCTCCGTTTGTGTATATTTTGAAGCATGCATCGATCAATCGAATTCAATCAAATTTATTTATGAAGCCCTTCTTACATCAGCTGATATATCAAGGTGCTGTACAGAAACCCAGCCTAAAACCCCAAACAGCAAGCAATGCAGATGTAGAAGCATAGTGGCTAGGAAAAACTCCCTAGAAAGGCTAAAACCTAGGAAGAAGAGGAACCAGGAGAGGAACCAGGCTATGAGGGGTGGCCAGTCCTCTTCTGGCTGTGACTTGTGGAGATTATAACAGAATATGGCCAAGATGTTCAAATGTTCGTAGATGACCAGCAGGGTCAAATAATAATAATTGATGCAAGCTTCAACGGAAATTGTGCAAAGAAATATGACACAACCAAGTAAAAAATGAAGCATATTTTCTTGAAAATATTATTATTTGAGCTAACTTTCGAAGTAAATGTTGCCTATTCATATCTCATCTGTTGCGTGACTACAATATTTTAACTTTTTCTAACAGGTTACCTGATTCTAACAGGTTACCTTATTCTAGTTGGTTACCTGATTCTAACAGGTTACCTTATTCTAGTTGGTTACCTGATTCTAACAGGTTACCTTATTCTAGTTGGTTACCTGATTCTAACAGGTTACCTTATTCTAGTTGGTTACCTTATTCTAACAGGTTACCTTATTTTAACAGGTTACCTTATTCTAGTTGGTGACCTTATTCTAGTTGGTTACCTTATTCTAGTTGGTTACCTGATTCTAACAGGTTACCTTATTCTAGATGGTTACCTTATTCTAACAGGTTACCTTATTCTAGTTGGTTACCTTATTCTAGTTGGTTGCCTGATTCTAACAGGTTACCTTATTCTAGTTGGTTACCTTATTCTAGTTGGTTACCTTATTCTAGTTGGTTACCTGATTCTAACAGGTTACGTTATTCTAACAGGTGACCTTATTCTAGTTGGTTACCTTATTCTAACAGGTGACCTTATTCTAGTTGGTTACCTTATTCTAGTTGGTTACCTTATTCTAACAGGTTACCTTATTCTAGTTGGGTACCTTATTCTAGTTGGTTACCTTATTCTAGTTGGTTACCTTATTCTAGTTGGTTACCTGATTCTAACAGGTTACCTGATTCTAACAGGTTACCTTATTCTAGTTGGTTACCTGATTCTAACAGGTTACCTTATTCTAGTTGGTTACCTTATTCTAGTTGGTTACCTGATTCTAACAGGTTACCTTATTCTAGTTGGTTACCTGATTCTAACAGGTTACCTTATTCTAGTTGGTTACCTGATTCTAACAGGTTACCTTATTCTAGTTGGTTACCTTATTCTAGTTGGTTACCTGATTCTAACAGGTTACCTTATTCTAGTTGGTTACCTTATTCTAACAGGTTACCTTATTTTAACAGGTTACCTTATTCTAGTTGGTGACCTTATTCTAGTTGGTTACCTTATTCTAGTTGGTTACCTGATTCTAACAGGTTACCTTATTCTAGATGGTTACCTTATTCTAACAGGTTACCTTATTCTAGTTGGTTACCTTATTCTAGTTGGTTGCCTGATTCTAACAGGTTACCTTATTCTAGTTGGTTACCTTATTCTAGTTGGTTACCTTATTCTAGTTGGTTACCTGATTCTAACAGGTTACGTTATTCTAACAGGTGACCTTATTCTAGTTGGTTACCTTATTCTAACAGGTGACCTTATTCTAGTTGGTTACCTTATTCTAGTTGGTTACCTTATTCTAACAGGTTACCTTATTCTAGTTGGGTACCTTATTCTAGTTGGTTACCTTATTCTAGTTGGTTACCTTATTCTAGTTGGTTACCTGATTCTAACAGGTTACCTGATTCTAACAGGTTACCTTATTCTAGTTGGTTACCTGATTCTAACAGGTTACCTTATTCTAGTTGGTTACCTTATTCTAGTTGGTTACCTGATTCTAACAGGTTACCTTATTCTAGTTGGTTACCTTATTCTAGTTGGTTACCTGATTCTAACAGGTTAACTTATTCTAGTTGGTTACCTTATTCTAGTTGGTTACCTGATTCTAACAGGTTACCTTATTCTAGTTGGTTACCTTATTCTAGTTGGTTACCTTATTCTAGTTGGTTACCTGATTCTAACAGGTTACCTTATTCTAGATGGTTACCTTATTCTAGTTGGTTAACTTATTCTAGTTGGTGACCTTATTCTAGTTGGTTACCTTATTCTAACAGGTTACCTTATTCTAGTTGGTTACCTTATTCTAGTTGGTTACCTGATTCTAACAGGTGACCTTATTCTAGTTGGTTACCTTATTCTAGTTGGTTACCTTATTCTAGTTGGTTACCTGATTCTAACAGGTTACCTTATTCTAGTTGGTTACCTTATTCTAGTTGGTTACCTGATTCTAACAGGTTACCTTATTCTAGTTGGTTACCTTATTCTAGTTGGTTACCTTATTCTAGTTGGTTACCTGATTCTAACAGGTTACATTATTCTAGTTGGTTACCTTATTCTAGTTGGTTACCTTAATCTAGTAGGTTACCTGATTCTAACAGGTTACCTTATTCTAGTTGGTTACCTGTGTCTAACAGGTTACCTTATTCTAGTTGGTTACCTTATTCTAGTTGGTTACCTGATTCTAACAGGTTACCTTATTCTAGTTGGTTACCTTATTCTAGTTGGTGACCTTATTCTAGTTGGTTACCTTATTCTAACAGGTTACCTTATTCTAGTTGGTTACCTTATTGTAGTTGGTTACCTGATTCTAACAGGTGACCTTATTCTAACAGGTTACCTTATTCTAGATGGTTACCTGATTCTAACAGGTTACCTTATTCTAGTTGGTTACCTTATTCTAGTTGGTTACCTGATTCTAACAGGTTACCTGATTCTAACAGGTTACCTGATTCTAACAGGTTACCTGATTCTAACAGGTTACCTGATTCTAACAGGTTACCTGATTCTAACAGGTTACCTGATTCTATTTGGTTACCTTATTCTAGTTGGTTACCTGATTCTAACAGGTTACCTTATTCTAGTTGGTTACATTATTCTAGTTGGTTACCTGATTCTAACAGGTGACCTTATTCTAACAGGTTACCTTATTCTAGTTGGTTACCTGATTCTAACAGGTTACCTGATTCTAGTTGGTTACCTTATTCTAGTTGGTTACCTGATTCTAACAGGTGACCTTATTCTAACAGGTTACCTTATTCTAGTTAGTTACCTGATTCTAACAGGTTACCTTATTCTAGTTGGTTACCTGATTCTAACAGGTTACCTTATTCTAGTTGGTTACCTGATTCTAACAGGTTACCTTATTCTAACAGGTTACCTGATTCTAACAGGTTACCTTATTCTAGTTGGTTACCTGATTCTAACAGGTTACCTTATTCTAGTTGGTTACCTGATTCTAACAGGTTACCTTATTCTAACAGGTTACCTGATTCTAACAGGTTACCTGATTCTAACAGGTTACCTTATTCTAGTTGGTTACCTGATTCTAACAGGTTACCTTATTCTAGTTGGTTACCTGATTCTAACAGGTTACCTGATTCTAACAGGTTACCTTATTCTAGTTGGTTACCTGATTCTAACAGGTTACCTGATTCTCACAGGTTACCTGATTCTAACAGGTTACCTTATTCTAGTTGGTTACCTTATTCTAGTTGGTTACCTGATTCTAACAGGTTACCTGATTCTAGTTGGTTACCTTATTCTAGTTGGTTACCTGATTCTAACAGGTTACATTATTCTAGTTGGTTACCTGATTCTAACAGGTTAGTTATTCTAGTTGGTTACCTGATTCTAGTTGGTTACCTTATTCTAGTTGGTTACCTTATTCTAGTTGGTTACCTTATTCTAGTTGGTTACCTGATTCTAACAGGTTACCTTATTCTAGTTGGTTACCTTATTCTAGTTGGTTACCTTATTCTAGTCTGTTACCTGATTCTAACAGGTTACCTTATTCTAGTTGGTTACCTGATTCTAACAGGTTACCTTATTCTAACAGGTTACCTTATTCTAGTTGGTTACCTTATTCTAGTTGGTTACCTGATTCTAACAGGTTACCTTATTCTAGTTGGTTACCTGATTCTAACAGGTTACCTGATTCTAACAGGTTACCTTATTCTAGTTGGTTACCTGATTCTAACAGGTTACCTGATTCTCACAGGTTACCTGATTCTAACAGGTTACCTTATTCTAGTTGGTTACCTTATTCTAGTTGGTTACCTGATTCTAACAGGTTACCTGATTCTAGTTGGTTACCTTATTCTAGTTGGTTACCTGATTCTAACAGGTTACCTTATTCTAGTTGGTTACCTGATTCTAACAGGTTACCTTATTCTAGTTGGTTACCTGATTCTAACAGGTTACCTTATTCTAGTTGGTTACCTTATTCTAGTTGGTTACCTGATTCTAACAGGTTACCTTATTCTAGTTGGTTACCTTATTCTAGTTGGTTACCTGATTCTAACAGGTTACCTTATTCTAGTTGGTTACCTTATTCTAGTTGGTTACCTGATTCTAACAGGTTACCTTATTCTAGTTGGTTACCTGATTCTAACAGGTTACCTTATTCTAGTTGGTTACCTGATTCTAACAGGTTACCTTATTCTAACAGGTTACCTTATTCTAGTTGGTTACCATATTCTAGTTGGTTACCTTATTCTAGTTGGTTACCTGATTCTAACAGGTTACCTTATTCTAACAGGTTACCTGATTCTAACAGGTTACCTTATTCTAACAGGTTACCTTATTCTAGTTGGTTACCATATTCTAGTTGGTTACCTTATTCTAGTTGGTTACCTGATTCTAACAGGTTACCTTATTCTAACAGGTTACCCTATAGTAGATGGAGAGCTGTTACATATGGCTTTTTGATTTTTTTGTAACTATTAACATGGTACCTGATAGACAGAGATGAGCTGTGACCTATGTATGGTTGAACAGCTGTAACTATTAACATGGCATCTGATAGAGAGAGAACAGCTGGGAGATATGACTTGTTGAATTGGTTTAAGGTATAACATGTTACCTGATAAAAAGAGAGAACAGCTTGGGCCTTGTTGACAAAAGCTCTCTCCCATTAATTAAACCCCCTAAGGTCGATATCCCCTGCCGAAGGTCGATATCCCCTGCCGAAGGTCGATATCCCCTGCCGAAGGTCGATATCCCCTGCCGAAATCGAATGAGCATGATAAAAAAATCCCCATCAAAATCCATCAGCTTAAACTAGAGATATCTGTATTTTTGCTATGGATGCATCTCAAACAACCACATCTGACTAAGTTGCACTTCGGCATCTGAGGTGAAAGGTGACGGAGCTAGAGAGATGTTTGTCAGACCATGAGCCATCCTGAATATCGGTCTTCTCACAAAATCATCTGTAGCGTCTGAACGGTTTAGCCTACAAAACTATCATGACCCCTCCATGGAAAGATGAGACTCTCACGAACACGGTGGCGTTCCGTTTTGCTCTACGATCCCCACAAGCGTCTTGGGAAAAGTCTCAAATTGGTACAGATGATATGCCAACTGTAGAGTCTGAACAGTTTGGGCTACACACTAATATGACCCCTTCGTGGAAATGTGAAAATCAAATATTAAAATACTCCTTGGTATGACCTTCTTAAAACAATTCTTTATATATCTCTCAGATATACGACAGACACTTCAGAACAAACTTCCTTTAGATTTTTTTGGGGGGAGGAACTATCTGACGCTCAATGTACAGAATCTGTTATTTAATGTGTTGTATGAGCTAATAGCACTAAGGCCAGAATTCATTGTTCATAAAAAATCATTTCAAAATGAGTTTGGAGTAATGATCTCTCTTGGAAAGTTGCTCGTTAGGTAATCTTTCACGTAATGTCTCACCCCCGCAAAAAAAAAACGAATACTTGAGTCTGTCAAAAGGCTCATACGGCTCCTTGAGTCTGACAAAAGGCTCGTACGGCTCCTTGAGTCTGACAAAAGGCTCGTACGGCTCCTTGTGTCTGTCAAAAGGCTGATACGCTCCTTGAGTCTGTCAAAAGACTGGTACGCTCCTTGAGTCTGTAAAGAAGGCTTGTACGGCTCCATGAGTCTGTCAAAAAGACTGGTACGGTTCATTGAGTCTGTCAAAAAGGCTGGTATGGCTCCATGAGTCTGTCAAAAGGCTGATACGCTCTTTGAGTCTGTCAAAAGACTGGTACGCTCCTTGAGTCTGTAAAGAAGGCTCGTACGGCTCCATGAGTCTGTCAAATAGGCTCTTAAGGCTCCTTGAGTCTGACAAAAAGACTGGTACGGTTCCTTGAGTCTGTCAAAAAGGCTGGTATGGCTCCATGAGTCTGTCAAAAAGGCTAATACGGCTCCTTGAGTCTGACAAAAGGCTCGTACGCTCCTTGTGTCTGTCAAAAGGCTGATACGCTCCTTGAGTCTGACAAAAGGCTCGTACACTCCTTGTGTCTGTCAAAGGGCTGGTACGCTCCTTGAGTCTGTCAAAAGACTGGTACGCTCCTTGAGTCTGTAAAGAAGGCTCGTACGGCTCCTTGAGTCTGTCAAAAAAGTCTCATGCGGCTCCTTGAGTCTTTCAAAAGGCTCGTACGCCCCTTGTGTCTGTCAAAATGCTGATACGCTCCTTGAGTATGTCAAATAGGTTGGTACGGCTCCTTGAGTCTGTCAAAAAAGCTGGTAAGGCTCCTTGAGTCTGTCAAAAAAGCTGGTAAGGCTCCTTAAGTCTGTCAAAAAGGCTGGTACATTCTCTTGAGTCTGTCAAAAAGGTTCGTACGGCTCCTTGAGTCTGTCAAAAGAGTTGTACGGTCTCTTGAGTCTGTCAAAAAGACTTGTACGGTTCCTTGAGTCTGTCAAAAGGCTGGTACGGTTCCTTGAGTCTGTCAAAAGGCTGGTACGGTTCCTTGAGTCTGTCAAAAGGCTGGTACGGTTCCTTGAGTCTGTCAAAAGGCTGGTACGCTCCTTTCAGTCTGTCAAAAAACCTGGTATGGCCATCTGTGTTGCTAGGCAATGGGAAATGAAACTGTCTAAAGGTTTACAGACGAGCTGTACTGGAGGAAAACAGGGAGATAATTGAGTGATAAGCATAGCTGAATCGTTAGCGACGGGCCCCGGGGGGTTTAGAATTAAGACCCACTTTGACACTTTAGGAGTGACCTGAGCCTCGCTAGGAGATGAGATCCGGACGGCCAGGAAAGGGGGGGCAAGTCTGGGTGAGGGGGGGGGCTAGAAGTTTGAATCAAGACGCCTGCCTTGCACCCTCTGTGCTTCCCTTGTGTAGACAGGGAGGGAGAGAGCAGAGGGGTGGGTTGGGGGGGGGGGGGGGTGTCAGGAAAGGAGGGGGACTAAAGAATCTGAGACACACAGCGGAGAACAGGAGGACAACGTCTCCATTTAGGCAAAAAAACAGCTGCGTCCAAACGTTCCCTCACTCGGGTAAGCCTCCAGGGAGGGGCCCTAGCCACTGGCCCTGTACCCTGGCAATCACCCCCCCATACACACACACACACAACCAACCCCTCTCTTCACTGCCTCCCTCAACCCCACCCCCCCCCCATTCCATCACTCTGGTTTGAGAGTGGATTCCACCGCTCAGGCAATAGCAAAAAGGAAAACATGGGAGCTCTCTCCCAGAACCCATGCTCTAAGACATGGGAGAAATGGACCACCCTTCAGCTCTCTCCCAGAGTCCATGCTCTAACACATGGGAGAAATGGACCACCCCTCAGCTCTCTCCCAGAACCCATGCTCTAAGACATGGGAGAAATGGACCACCCCGATACTCCTCAGCTCTCTCCCAGAGTCCATGCTCTAAAACATGGGAGAAATGGACCACCCCCATACTGCTCAGCTCTCTC
>NW_026600729.1:0-7500 GCF_029448725.1 Salvelinus fontinalis | reverse complement strand
TATGCATGGGTAATAAACAGAGACAATGCAAATAGTCCAGGTAGCCAAGTGATTAGATGTTCAAGAGTCTTATGGCTTGGGGGTAGAAGCTGTTTGGAAGCTTCTTGGACCTAGACTTGGCGCTCCAGTACCGCTTGCCGTGTGGTAGCAGAGAGAACAGTCTATGCCTAGGGTGGCTGTAGTCCTTGGCAATGTACTGGGCCTTCCTCTGACACCGCCTGGTATAGGGGTCCTGGATGGCAGGAAGCTTGGCCCCAGTAATCTACTGGGGCCTCCGCCTTGCGGTCGGATGCCGAGCAGTTGCCATACCAGGCGGTAATGCAACCAGCCAGGATGCATTTGATGGTGCAGCTGCAGAATCTTTTGAGGATCTGAGAACTCATGGGAAATCTTTTCAGTCTCCTGAGGGGGAATAGGCATTGCCGTGGCCTCTTTACGACTGTCTTGGTGTGTTTGGACCATGATAGTTTGTTGGTGATGTGGACACCAAAGAACTTGAAGCTCTCAACCTGGTCCGCTACAGCCTCGTCGACGATTCGATAAGAAAGAGAGTTCAAAACCTCTCTGCCGATCACAGCTAGTTTTCCCCATCCCCACTTCTTGCTATTTAAGCTATGAATCTATTCTTGTTTCTTCTTGACCATTTTACTTGAAAACAATCACAGAAAGGTACTTAAATGTTACCAATAAATTATTTCATATTGAGATAAAAATGACTGCATTGGACCTTTTAAGTATGCTTTTGTTTGGACAAGAAACAAACAACCTCTCCCCCCAACGTAACCAAGACTACGGAGATGATTGTGGACTACAGGAAAAGGAGCACCGAGCACGTCCCCATTCTCATCGACGGGGCTGTAGTGGAGCAGGTTGAGAGCTTCAAATTCTTTGGTGTTCCACCAACAAACTAGATTGGTCCAAACACACCAAGACAGTCGTGAAGAGGGCACGACAAAGCCTATTCCCCCTCAGGAAACTAAAAAGATTTGGCATGGGTCCTGAGATCCTCAAAAGTTTCTACAGCTGCCACATCGAGAGTATCCTGACCGGTTGCATCACTGCCTGGTACGGCAATTGCTCGGACTCCGACCACAAGGCACTTCAGAGGGTAGTGCGTACGGCCCAGTACATCACTGGTGCAAAGCTGCCTGCCATCCACGACCTCTACACCAGGCGGTGTCAGAGGAGGGCCCTAAAAATATTCAAAGACCCCAGCCACCCTAGTCATAGACTGTTCTCTCTACTACCGCATGGCAAGCGGTACCAGAGTGCCAAGTCTCGAAGAAAAAAGCTTCTCAACCATTTTTACCCCAAGGCATAAGACTCCTGAACAGGTAACTGTCACGCCCTGGCTATACAGAGGCTTTTTATTCTCTATTTTGGTTAGGCCAGGGTGTGACTAGGGTGGGCAGTCTATGTTCTTTTGTCTATGTTGTTGTGTTTCTATTTGTTTGGTCTGTTGTGGTTCCCAATCAGAGGCAGCTGTCTATCGTTGTCTCTGATTGGGAGCTATACTTAGGTAGCCTGTTCCAACCAGTGTTTGTGAATAGTTGTTTTTTTGTTTCGTATCTGTACCAGACAGAACTGTTTTGGTTATTCTTTTTGTCATTTTCGTGCTGCACATCGCTGCACATTGGTCCTCATCTTCTTCTCTTGAATGCCGTGACAGTAACCAAATGGTTACCCGGACTATTTGCATTGTGAGCCCCCCCCAACCCCTCTTTTACGCTGCTGCTACTCTCTGTTTATCATATATGCATAGTCACTTTAACTATACATTCAAGTACATACTACCTAAATTGGCCCGACCAACCAGTGCTCCCGCACATTGGCTAACCGGGCTATCTGCATTGTGTCCCACCACCCGCCAACCCCTCTTTTTATGCTACTGCTACTCTCTGTTCATCATATATGCATAGTCACTTTAACTATACCTACATGTACATACTACCTCAATCAGCCTGACTAACAGGTGTCTGTACATAGCCTTGCTACTGTTATTTCAAATGTCTTTTTACTGTTGTTTTATTTCTTTACTTACCTACACACACACACACACACACACACACACACACACACACACACACACACACACACACACACACACACACACACACACACACACACACACACACACACATACACACACACACACACACACATACACACACACACACACACACACACACACACACACACACACACACACACACACACACACACACACACACACACACACACACACACACACACACACACCTTTTTTTTGGTTAGAGCCTGTAAATAAGCATTTCACTGTAAGGTCTACACCTGTTGTATTCAGCATTTCACTGTAAGGTCTACACCTGTTGTATTCAGCATTTCACTGTAATACAACACCTGTTGTATTCGGCGCGCGGGACAAATAAACTTAGATTTGATTTGACGTATTTCAATGTCATGTTTATGTGGCCGTGATAAGTGGAAAACATTTACAGTATGATTTCACAGAAAACTGGGTGTGCTATGAAAAACAAACGGATCTTGTATATATAGATATATATACATATCTAGCTGTATATATAATCATCTATATCCTTGTTTTTTTTAAGACCACATTTACCAGACAGGTCAGGGTCAGCCATAGTAGTATGATAGGTGCAGTGTAATGTGTTGTTTTACAGGGTCAGCCATAGTAGTATGATAGGTGCAGTGTAATGTGTTGTTTTACAGGGCCAGTCATAGTAGTATGATAGGTGTTGTTTTACAGGGTCAGCCATGGTAGTATGATAGGTGGTGTTTTACAGGGTCAGTCATAGTAGTATGATAGGTGTTGTTTTACAGGGTCAGTCATAGTAGTATGATAGGTGCAGTGTAATGTGTTGTTTTACAGGGTCAGCCATAGTAGTATGATAGGTGTTGTTTTACAGGGTCAGCCATAGTAGTATGATAGGTGTTGTTTTACAGGGTCAGTCATAGTAGTATGATAGGTGCAGTGTAATGTGTTGTTTTACAGGGTCAGCCGTAGTAGTATGATAGGTGTTGTTTTACAGGGTCAGCCATGGTAGTATGATAGGTGTTGTTGTACAGGGTCAGTCATAGTAGTATGATAGGTGTTGTTTTACAGGGTCAGCCATAGTAGTATGATAGGTGCAGTGTAATGTGTTGTTTTACAGGGTCAGCCATAGTAGTATGATCGGTGTTGTTTTACAGCGTCAGTCATAGTAGTATGATAGGTGTTGTTTTACAGGGTCAGCCATAGTAGTATGATAGGTGTTGTTTTACAGGGTCAGCCATAGTAGTATGATAGGTGTTGTTTTACAGGGTCAGTCATAGTAGTATGATAGGTGTTGTTTTACAGGGTCAGCCATAGTAGTATGATAGGTGTTGTTTTACAGGGTCAGTCATAGTAGTATGATAGGTGTTGTTTTACAGGGTCAGCCATAGTAGTATGATAGGTGTTGTTTTACAGGGTCAGCCATAGTAGTATGATAGGTGTTGTTTTACAGGGTCAGTCATAGTAGTATGATAGGTGATGTTTTACAGGGTCAGTTATAGTAGTATGATAGGTGCAGTGTAATGTGTTGTTTTACAGGGTCAGCCGTAGTAGTATGATAGGTGTTGTTTTACAGGGTCAGCCATGGTAGTATGATAGGTACAGTGTAATGTGTTGTTTTACAGGGTCAGTCATAGTAGTATGATAGGTGCAGTGAAATGTGTTGTTTTACAGGGTCAGCCATAGTAGTATGATAGGTGCAGTGAAATGTGTTGTTTTACAGGGTCAGCCGTAGTAGTATGATAGGTGCAGTGTAATGTGTTGTTTTACAGGGTCAGCCATAGTAGTATGATATGTGTTGTTTTACAGGGTCAGCCGTAGTAGTATGATATGTGTTGTTTTACAGGGTCAGCCATGGTAGTACAGCATCCCTGGAGAAAATTAGATTTAAAGCCTTGCTTAATTGCACATCGACTGATTTTTCCACCTTCTCGACTCAGGTATTCGAACCAGCGACATTTTGGCTAATGGTCAAATGTTCTAACCATAAGGCCACTATTAGCAATTAGATTTTTTACGAGTAAATGTTATTTTCGGTGTAAACAAACAATACAACTACAAAAACATGTGTTGTGTTCAAGGAGTCAGAAGAGTGTTAGAGAGCCGTCCATCTGTCTTTCACGCTGCCACTGACGGCTGGCCTTTACTAATCAAGTATGGCTGTGAATATCCCCTTTACTAATCAAGTATGGCTGTGAATGGCCAGGCTTTTGATAGTAATGCAGGCGTTTACAAGTTCAGCATCTTGTGTGGCCCTCAGCCACCACACACCCACAGACACACACACGCCCCCCCCCCCCCCCCCCCCCCCCCCACACACACACACACACATTCACACACACACACTCTCACTCTCACAGACAAACACACACACACACACACACAAACACACACACACACACACACACAAACACACACACACACACTCAACCCCCCCCCCCCCCCCACAGAGACACCCTTCCGCTCAGCAGGCACCTTCCCACAGCGTTCCACAACACATGCTACTGTGTGGGATTTCCTTCAAAGCCTTTCCACTCCCAGTATGTCTGCAAGGACTAGATTTCTGGGCTTAACATTTTGTTTTCCTCATACCACATACAGTTGTTAAACTACAACTAGGTTGATGACCAACACGTAATTACTGAGCTGTACATCGTCAGAAAAGCAATTAGTGACAAGTACCAAGAAATCATGTACCTAAATATATGTGAAACCTATAAAGTCAAGTGTGAGCTTCCCAATGTTAGTGTTAGGTTGGGGGGGTATTTAAAGTAGCTATCCTCAGCATAAATAGTTGGATTTAGTATTTAAGACCATTTAGTATTAAATACCATTTAGTATGAAACCCCATTTAGTATGAAAGAGAATTTATTATAAAACCCCATTTAGTATGAAAGATCATTCTGTGTGAAATACCATTTAGATTGAAAGACCACTTAGTATAAAACCCCACTTAGTATGAAAGATAATTTAGTATGAAACCCATTTAGTATAAAACCCCATTTAGTATGAAACCCCATTTAGTATGAAATACCATTTAGTATGAAATACCATTTAGTATGAAATACCATTTAGTATGAAATACCATTTAGTATGAAACCCCATTTAGTATGAAATACCATTTAGTATGAAATACCATTTAGTATTGAACCCCTTTTAGTATGAAATACCATTTAGTATGAAATACCATTTAGTATTGAACCCCTTTTAGTATGAAACCCCATTTAGTATGAAAGAACATTTAGTATTGAACCCCTTTTAGTATGAAACGCCATTTAGTATGAAAGATCATTTAGTATGAAATATCATTTAGTTTGAAATATCATTTAGTATGAAACCCCATTTAGTTTTAAAGACCATTTCAAATGCTCAAATCAACTTAACCTTGTCTGACTTTCATTCATTCATGCAGATACAAATAATAATTATTATTATATAATGTTTATGCTGAGCTCTGCTCTCCTGAACATAGTGTGTATGATCTATTGGTGATTATTAAGCCATAAGGACTGCAGACACCATCCCAGGAGTATAGACCTCAGCAACCACTTTAACACACACACACACACACACACACACACACACACACACACACACACACACACACACACACACACACACACACACACACACACACACACACACACACACACACACACACACACACACACACACACACACACACACACCGTGCACTTATTCAGTCAAACTCGGGGATTAAGGGGGTCATCAGAGACACAAAAGTATTACAGATATGGACAAACCCCCTGGTGTTTTCATCTTTAAGAACAAATTCTAATTTTCAATGACAGCCTAGGAACAGTGGGTTAACTAGTCTAGGAACAGTGGGTTAACTGGTCTAGGAACAGTGGGTTAACTGGTCTAGGAACAGTGGGTTAACTGGTCTAGGAACAGTGGGTTAACTGGTCTAGGAACAGTGGGTTAACTGGTCTAGGAACAGTGGGTTAACTGGTCTAGGAACAGTGGGTTAACTGGTCTAGGAACAGTGGGTTAACTGGTCTAGGAACAGTGGGTTAACTAGTCTAGGAACAGTGGGTTAACTGGTCTAGGAACAGTGGGTTAACTGGTCTAGGAACAGTGGGTTAACTGGTCTAGGAACAGTGGGTTAACTGGTCTAGGAACAGTGGGTTAACTGGTCTAGGAACAGTGGGTTAACTGGTCTAGGAACAGTGGGTTAACTGGTCTAGGAACAGTGGGTTAACTGGTCTAGGAACAGTGGGTTAACTGGTCTAGGAACAGTGAGTTAACTGGTCTAGGAACGGTGGGTTAACTGGTCTAGGAACAGTGGGTTAACTGGTCTAGGAACGGTGGGTTAACTGGTCTAGGAACGGTGGGTTAACTGGTCTAGGAACGGTGGGTTAACTGGTCTAGGAACGGTGGGTTAACTGGTCTAGGAACAGTGGGTTAACTGGTCTAGGAACAGTGGGTTAACTGGTCTAGGAACAGTGGGTTAACTGGTCTAGGAACAGTGGGTTAACTGGTCTAGGAACAGTGGGTTAACTGGTCTAGGAACAGTGGGTTAACTGGTCTAGGAACAGTGGGGTTAACTGGTCTAGGAACAGTGGGTTAACTGGTCTAGGAACAGTGGGTTAACTGGTCTAGGAACAGTGGGTTAACTGGTCTAGGAACAGTGGGTTAACTGGTCTAGGAACAGTGGGTTAACTGGTCTAGGAACAGTGGGTTAACTGGTCTAGGAACAGTGGGTTAACTGGTCTAGGAACAGTGGGTTAACTGGTCTAGGAACAGTGGGTTAACTGGTCTAGGAACAGTGGGTTAACTGGTCTAGGAACAGTGGGTTAACTGGTCTAGGAACAGTGGGTTAACTGGTCTAGGAACAGTGGGTTAACTGGTCTAGGAACAGTGGGTTAACTGGTCTAGGAACAGTGGGTTAACTGGTCTAGGAACAGTGGGTTAACTGGTCTAGGAACAGTGGGTTAACTGGTCTAGGAACAGTGGGTTAACTGGTCTAGGAACAGTGGGTTAACTGGTCTAGGAACAGTGGGTTAACTGGTCTAGGAACAGTGGGTTAACTGGTCTAGGAACAGTGGGTTAACTGGTCTAGGAACAGTGGGTTAACTGGTCTAGGAACAGTGGGTTAACTGGTCTAGGAACAGTGGGTTAACTGGTCTAGGAACAGTGGGGTTAACTGGTCTAGGAACCAGTGGGTTAACTGGTCTAGGAACAGTGGGTTAACTGGTCTAGGAACAGTGGGTTAACTGGTCTAGGAACAGTGGGTTAACTGGTCTAGGAACAGTGGGTTAACTGGTCTAGGAACAGTGGGTTAACTGGTCTAGGAACAGTGGGTTAACTGGTCTAGGAACAGTGGGTTAACTGGTCTAGGAACAGTGGGTTAACTGGTCTAGGAACAGTGGGTTAACTGGTCTAGGAACAGTGGGTTAACTGGTCTAGGAACAGTGGGTTAATTGTCTAGGAACAGTGGGTTA
>NW_026600728.1:120000-138534 GCF_029448725.1 Salvelinus fontinalis | reverse complement strand
GTCTCAGTGAGAGAGTTAACAGTACAATACATTACCACAGCCAGTAGAGTCCCCTGCCTCAGCCGGGTCTCAGTGAGAGAGTTAACAGTACAATACATTACCACAGCCAGTAGAGTCCCCTGCCTCAGCCGGGTCTCAGTGAGAGAGTTAACAGTACAATACATTACCACAGCCAGGAGAGTCTCCTGCCTCAGCCGTGTCTCAGTGAGAGAATTAACAGTACAATACATTACCACAGCCAGTAGAGTCCCCTGCCTCAGCCGTGTCTCAGTGAGAGAGTTAACAGTACAATACATTACCACAGCCAGTAGAGTCCCCTGCCTCAGCCGGGTCTCAGTGAGAGAGTTAACAGTACAATACATTACCACAGCCAGTAGAGTCCCCTGCCTCAGCCGGGTCTCAGTGAGAGAGTTAACAGTACAATACATTACCACAGCCAGTAGAGTGCCCTGCCTCAGCCGGGTCTCAGTGAGAGAGTTAACAGTACAATACATTACCACAGCCAGTAGAGTCCCCTGCCTCAGCCGGGTCTCAGTGAGAGAGTTAACAGTACAATACATTACCACAGCCAGTAGAGTCCCCTGCCTCAGCCGGGTCTCAGTGAGAGAGTTAACAGTACAATACATTACCACAGCCAGTAGAGTCCCCTAACAGTACAATACATTACCACAGCCAGTAGAGTCCCCTAACAGTACAATACATTACCACAGCCAGTAGAGTCCCCTAACAGTACAATACATTACCACAGCCAGTAGAGTCCCCTGCCTCAGCCGTGTCTCAGTGAGAGAGTTAACAGTCAATACATTACCACAGCCAGTAGAGTCCCCTGCCTCAGCCGTGTCTCAGTGAGAGAGTTAACAGTACAATACATTACCACAGCCAGTAGAGTCCCCTGCCTCAGCCGGGTCTCAGTGAGAGAGTTAACAGTACAATACATTACCACAGCCAGTAGAGTCCCCTGCCTCAGCCAGGTCTCAGTGAGAGAGTTAACAGTACAATACATTACCACAGCCAGTAGAGTCCCCTGCCTCAGCCGGGTCTCAGTGAGAGAGTTAACAGTACAATACATTACCACAGCCAGTAGAGTCCCCTGCCTCAGCCGTGTCTCAGTGAGAGAGTTAACAGTACAATACATTACCACAGCCAGTAGAGTCCCCTGCCTCAGCCGGGTCTCAGTGAGAGAGTTAACAGTACAATACATTACCACAGCCAGTAGAGTCCCCTGCCTCAGCCGGGTCTCAGTGAGAGAGTTAACAGTACAATACATTACCACAGCCAGTAGAGTCCCCTAACAGTACAATACATTACCACAGCCAGTGGAGTCTCCTGCCTCAAAATGCAGATAGCCCGGTTAGCCAAGGTGTGGGAGCACTGGTTGGTCGGCCCAATTGAGGTAGTATGTACATGAATGTATCGTTAAAGTGACTATGCGTATATGATACACAGAGAGTAGCAGCAGCGTAAAAATGTCCATGGTAATGAAAGGTGGATAGAGTTGGGGCTATTGATCTGTGTCACTGGTGGCTGGTGGTTTCTCCACGGTGTTGATGGAGGAAAGTTGTGTCATTGTTCCTGATAATCGCTCTCTAATTTCCCAAGGCTGTAATTCATTTCCTCGTATTAGAGCTCTCTCCTGCGCGGGGAGACTTTGGTGTTTGGTCACGACGTCGTCCTCGTTCCAGAACATCTGTGAGGACGCTGCTTTGAGGAAGACGTCTGATCATTCCATTTGGGCTGTTGAAGACCGTGTTCACAAGTCTCCCCTCTAACTCGTTCTCCTCTAGCAGGGCACAGCATCCATTACAGATAGAACAGCCTGGTCTGTCTGGCTGTCTAAAAGACCTTTATAGACTGGGCTCTTCTATGCACAGTCCTGTCTTTGATTCTATTATCAGCTGTCTGGAGGACAGAGAGAGTGATGTGTGTCTGGGGAAGGTTGTCTATGACCAGCTCATGTCTACTGTAGACTACCTCATAGACTTCTCTACATCCTGTGTACTGTAGACTACCTCATAGACTTCTCTACATCCTGTGTACCGTAGACTACCTCATAGACTTCTCTACATCCTGTCTACTGTAGACGACCTCATAGACTTCTCTACATCCTGTGTACTGTAGACTACCTCATAGACTTCTCTACATCCTGTCTACTGTAGACTACCTCATAGACTTCTCTACATCCTGTGTACTGTAGACTACCTCATAGACTTTTACATCCTGTCTACTGTAGACTACCTCATAGACTTCTCTACATCCTGTCTACTGTAGACTACCTCATAGACTTTTACATCCTGTCTACTGTAGACTACCTCATAGACTTTTACATCCTGTGTACTGTAGACTACCTCATAGACTTTTACATCCTGTCTACTGTAGACTACCTCATAGACTTCTCTACATCCTGTCTACCGTAGACTACCTCATAGACTTCTCTACATTCCGTGTACCGTAGACTACCTCATAGACTTTTACATCCTGTCTACTGTAGACAACCTCATAGACTTCTCTACATCCTGTGTACCGTAGACTACCTCATAGACTTCTCTACATCATGTGTACTGTGGACTACCTCATAGACTTCTCTACATCCTGTCTACTGTAGACTACTTCATAGACTTCTCTACATCCTGTGTACTCTAGACTACCTCATAGACTTCTCCACATCATGTCTACTGTAGACTACCTCATAGACTTCTCTACATCCTGTCTACTGTAGACTACCTCATAGACTTCTCTACATCCTGTCTACTGTAGACTACCTCATAGACTTCTCTACATCCTGTGTACTGTAGACTACCTCATAGACTTCTCTACAGCCGGTCTACCGTAGACTTCCTCCTTGGAGCTAAGGATTCACTTCACGTCTGCTAGAGAAAGGGGGGAAGTCGTAAGAAATAAATGACTCCTCATATCTAATTCAGTGAGATGAAAACTTCAGCGTATTAGTATCAGCCCAGAAGTTATCATTACAGATCAGATATTGGAACAAAGACGATGTCCCAAATGGAAAACTATTCACTATATAGTGCACTTATTTTTGACCAGAACCCAATGAGCTTATTCAAAGTAGTGCACTATGGAGGGAAACAGGCTGTGGTTTGGGACACATGAATATGCTGTGCAGTTTTTAAAGGGGACAATGTTCTTTCCCCCCCTAAAACAAAATGCAATTTACCACGGAGCATTAATCTTGTAAGCGCTGGAGAGAGTGTTTTTACCTTAATAGCTGCACAACAACATTAACTAAACTAGATAATTATTGCCAGCTAAAGTGGGTTATGTGTTTGTGCCCTGGCCTCTACTGATCTCCAGTAAATCACTGATGTTCTACACCAGATAGCCTTTATCCCTCTCACTGTCCTATTGGACTAGGGATGATAGCCTTTATCCCTCTCACTGTCCTATTGGACTAGGGATGATAGCCTTTAACCCTCTCACGGTCCTATTGGACTAGGGATGATAGCCTTTATCCCTCTCGCTGTCCTATTGGACTAGGGATGATAGCCTTTATCCCTCCCACTGTCCTATTGGACTAGGGATGATAGTATTTATCCCTCTCACTGTCCTATTGGACTAGGGATGATAGCCTTTATCCCTCTCGCTGTCCTATTGGACTGGGGATGATAGCCTTTATCCCTCTCGCTGTCCTATTGGACTAGGGATGATAGCCTTTATCCCTCTCACTGTCCTATTGGACTAGGGATGATAGCCTTTATCCCTCTCGCTGTCCTATTGGACTAGGGATGATAGCCTTTATCCCTCCCACTGTCCTATTGGACTAGGGATGATAGTATTTATCCCTCTCGCTGTCCTATTGGACTAGGGATGATAGCCTTTATCCCTCTCACTGTCCTATTGGACTAGGGATGATGGCCTTTATCCCTCCCACTGTCCTATTGGGCTAGGGATGATAGTCTTTATTCCTCTCACTGCCCTATTGGACTAGGGATGATTAGTATTTATCCCTCTCACTGTCCTATTGGACTAGGAATGATAGTCTTTATCACTCTCACTGTCCTATTGGACTAGGGATGATAGTCTTTATTTCTCTCACTGTCCTATTGGACTAGGGATGGTAGTCTTTATCCCCCTCACTGTCCTATTGGACTAAGGATGATAGTCTTTACCCCTCTCACTGTCCTATTGGACTAGGGATGATAGTCTTTATCCCTCTCACTGTCCTATTGGGCTAGGGATTATAGTCTTTTATCCCTCTCACTGTCCTATTGGACTAGGAATGATAGTCTTTATCCCTCTCACTGTCCTATTGGACTAGGGAAATTGTCTTTATCTCTCCCACTGTCCTATTGGACTAGGGATGATAGTCTTTATCCCTCTCGCTGTCCTATTGGACTAGGGATGATAGTATTTATCCCTCTCTCTGTTCTATTGGACTAGGGATGATAGTATCTATCCCTCTCACTGTCCTATTGGACTAGGGATGGTAGTCTTTATCCCTCTCACGGTCCTATTAGACCAGGAATAATATCCTTTATCCCTCTCATTGTCCTATTGGACTAGGGATGATAGTATTTATCCATCTCACTGTCCTATTGGACTAGGGATGATAGTCTTTATCCATCTCACTGTCCTATTGGACTAGGGATGATAGTCTTTATCCCTCTCACTGTCCTATTGGACTAGGGATGATAGTATTTATCCCTCTCACTGTCCTATTGGACTAGGGATGGTAGTCTTTATCCCTCTCACGGTCCTATTGGACTAGGAATGATACCCTTTATCCCTCTCACTGTCCTATTGGACTAGGGATGATAGTATTTACCCATCTCACTGTCCTATTGGACTAGGGATGATAGTCTTTATCCATCTCACTGTCCTATTGGACTAGGGATGATAGTCTTTATCCCTCACACTGTCCTATTGGACTAGGGATGATAGTATTTAACCCTCTCACTGTCCTATTGGACTAGGGATGATAGTATTTATCCCTCTCACTGTCCTATTGGACTAGGGATGATAGTCTTTATCCCCCTCGCTGTCCTATTGGACTAAGGATGATAGTATTTATCCCCATCACTGTCCTATTGGACTAGGAATGATAGTCTTTATCCCTATCACTGTCCTATTGGACTAGGGATGATAGTCTTTATCCCTCTTACTATCCTATTGGACTAGGAATGATAGTCTTTATCACTCTCACTGCCCTATTTGACTAGGGATGATAGTCTTTATCCCTCGCACTGTCCTAATGGACTAGGGATGATAGTCTTTATCCCTCTCGCTGTCCTATTGGACTGGGTATGATACTCTTTATCCCTCTCACTGTCCTATTGGACTAGGGATGATAGTTTTTATCCCTCTCACTGTCCTATTGGACTAGGGATGATAGTCTTTTTCCCTCTCACTGTCCTATGGTGTCAGGTAGCCTAGTGGTTAGAGCGTTGGACTTGTAACCGAAAGGTTGCAAGATCAAATCCCTGAGCCGACAAGGAAAAAATCTGTCATTCTGTCCACTGTTCCTAAGCCGTCATTGTAAATATGAATTTGTTCTTAACTGACTTGCCTAGTTAAATAAAGGTTACATAAAAAATATATATAAATAGTGGACCAGAGCCTTCAAAAGTTGTGCACTACTTATGACCAGAGCCTTCAAAAGTAGTGCACTAATAAGGGGAAAGGGTGTAATTTGGAATGCGCTTGAGTGTGAAGAAGTGTGGACTTCATTCAGAATCCATATTATAAAATAATGAACACTTAATGTAATATCAATCATGGCCTCTCTGCACGAGTCGTTAGGGAAGTGTTCATCGGAGGCTAATTGAGATACTTTGTGTTTGCAGTGTTTCTAGTTTCTTCTTCGTGTTGCTGTTTGTATGTCAGTATCTCCCTGCCTCTGGGGGGGGGGGGGGAAAGTCAATTATATTGAAGATATCACTGCATCCAATGAAGGCACTTAGCTTCTCTCCTGCCTCCTTCCTCCTTCCTTAAGACACTGCTGCTTAATTCAGCTGATTATGATGTATTCGTATCTAATGTGAAAGGCATTGGGATATTCTCTTATTTAAAAAACTGAACACATTCACACGAGGGAAAAGCGGCATTTCAGGAAATCGTCATTGGCTTTGATACTCTGATTGGTTAGAGACGAACCAATCGCTGACGAATGGATCAGCAGAAAGGACTTCTGGGAAGGCAGTCTGACTGACTGGATCAGCAGAAAGGACTTCTGGGAAGGCAGTCTGACTGAATGGATCAACAGACAGGACTTCTAGGAAGACAGTCTGACTGAATGGATCAACTGAAAGGACTTCTGGGATGGCAGTCTGACTGAATGGATCAACAGAAAGGACTTCTGGGAAGGCAGTCTGACTGAATGGATCAACAGAAAGGACTTCTGGGAAGGCAGTCTGACTGAATGGATCAACAGGAAGGACTTCTGGGAAGGCAGTCTGACTGAATGGATCAACAGGAAGGACTTCTGGGAAGGCAGTCTGACTGAATGGATCAACAGGAAGGACTTCTGGGAAGGCAGTCTGACTGAATGGATCAACAGGAAGGACTTCTCGGAAGGCAGTCTGACTGAATGGATCAACAGAAAGGACTTCTGGGAAGGCAGTCTGACTGAATGGATCAACTGAAAGGACTTCTGGGAAGGCAGTCTGTCTGAATGGATCAACAGGAAGGACTTCTGGGAAGGCAGTCTGACTGAATGGATCAACAGGAAGGACTTCTGGGAAGGCAGTCTGACTGAATGGATCAACAGGAAGGACTTCTGGGAAGGCAGTCTGACTGAATGGATCAACAGGAAGGACTTCTGGGAAGGCAGTCTGACTGAATGGATCAACTGGAAGGACTTCTGGGAAGGCAGTCTGACTGAATGGATCAACAGGAAGGACTTCTGGGAAGGCAGTCTGACTGAAACATCTAGCGATCGGTACAGCAGGGTTATTAAATGACGTACTTCATTCCTCCATCTTTCTCCGACTTGTGTTCCGTCTGTTCCTGTAAAGCTGCTGTGTTCTGTTCATCTCAGCGGCTCAACGGACCTGTTCAGGCTTTCCAAAAGTTGTCTAAAAATATTTATCAAACTGTGTTCCAACACTTTCAAATATAAGCTGTCGCGTTCTGTCATTCCGAGTTCTCTCAGACATGGGTTGTGTCCCAAATAGTACCGTATTCCCTATAGAGTGCACTCATTTTTAACAGGTTCCATAGGGCTCTAGTCAAAAGTAGTGCACTACATAGGGAATAGGGTGTCATTTGGGACACTGTGTAGCTTCTGACTTTACTGACTGGGATAAACAAAGTTTCCTCATCTCATACATTTTCAGGTACATTATGTCCTCTCCCCTTCAAACGGTATTGTAGTTTCTACACACTCCTGTGACCTAAGATGACTGCCTTGTCATCTTAAGCACCGATTTAGCCTCGTCATGTCCTTTACGTTCTTGGATCATTGACTTTCATGGATCATTGCTAAGATCATCGTTGATTGAAATGGTTGATTTGATATGTCTCCTGTAGGTTTCATCGTGTTGAACCTAGTCTCCATCGCTAACAAACAGACTTTGTATTAGTATTCCCATCATGCATTTGGAGATATTTGGATTCCGTTTATGGCCCCATAAACCCCTCTGCCGACAGCATGTTTAAATAATCTATGAATTTCGTTCTCGATGCTGTTTGATTTTGTTTTCTTCTTTTCATTGACTTCGTCATGACACTAGTTTCTTGGCCGACTGTGTTTCCATTCACACAAATAGTAATGAATTATTGACTAGCCGAAGTATGAGAACCATTTTCTGTTTTTGCTTCTTCACCCTCTCTGTGATAGACTGGGATTTCCTTTCTCTGTCAGAATGGTGCATTCTGGTTGCTGAGTAATGAGTATCATGACATTGAGAGGAACACACACACACACCCTGCTAGAATGGGGCGGCAGGTAGCCTAGCGATTAGAGCGTTGGGCCAGTAACCGAAAGGTCGCGGGTTCAAATACCCAATCCGACAATGTGAAAAACCTGTCTGTGTCCTTGAGCAAGGCACTTCACCCTAATTTGCTCCAGGGGCTGTAGGTAGACCGTCATTGTCGATAAGAATGTGTTCTTAACTGACTTGCCTAGTTAAATAAAAATGTTTAAACGGTACAGTGTGTGTTATAGAAGCTCTATCTGAGTTCCCACATGAAATAGACCAGCAATATCAGCGATGTTTGCTGGTGTTCCTGACCAGAGATATCCTGGTTCCACCACGGTGTTCCTGACCAGCGATATCCTGGTTCCACCACGGTGTTCCTGACCAGCGATATCCTGGTTCCACCACGGTGTTCCTGACCAGCGATATCCTGGTTCTACCACGGTGTTCCTGACCAGGGATATCCTGGTTCCACCACGGTGTTCCTGACCAGCAATATCCTGGTTCCACCACGGTGTTCCTGACCAGCGATATCCTGGTTCCACCACGTCGTTACTGACCAGAGATATCCTGGTTCCACCACGGTGTTCCTGACCAGCGATATCCTGGTTCCACCACGGTGTTCCTGACCAGCGATATCCTGGTTCTACCACAGTGTTCCTGACCAGCGATATCCTGGTTCTACCACGGTGTTCCTGACCAGCGATATCCTGGTTCTACCACGGTGTTCCTGACCAGCGATATCCTGGTTCTACCACGGTGTTCCTGACCAGCGATATCCTGGTTCTATCACGGTGTTCCTGACCAGCGATATCCTGGTTCTACCACGGTGTTCCTGACCAGCGATATCCTGGTTCTATCACGGTGTTCCTGACCAGCGATATCCTGGTTCTATCACGGTGTTCCTGACCAGCGATATCCTGGTTCCACCACGGTGTTCCTGATCAGCGATATCCTGGTTCCACCACGGTGTTCCTGACCAGCGATATCCTGGTTCTATCACGGTGTCCCTGACCAGCGATATCCTGGTTCCACCACGGTGTTCCTGACCAGCGATATCCTGGTTCCACCACGGTGTTCCTGACCAGAGATATCCTGGTTCCACCACGGTGTTCCTGACCAGCGATATCCTGGTTCTACCACGGTGTTCCTGACCAGCGATATCCTGGTTCCACCACGGTGTTCCTGACCAGAGATATCCTGGTTCCACCACGGTGTTCCTGACCAGAGATATCCTGGTTCCACCACGGTGATCCTGACTAGAGATATCCTGGTTCCACCACGGTGTTCCTGACCAGAGATATCCTGGTTCCACCACGGTGATCCTGACTAGAGATATCCTGGTTCCACCACGGTGTTCCTGACTAGAGATATCCTGGTTCCACCACGGTGTTCCTGACTAGAGATATCCTGGTTCCACCACGGTGTTCCTGACCAGCGATATCCTGGTTCTACCACGGTGTTCCTGACCAGCGATATCCTGGTTCTACCACGGTGTTCCTGACCAGCGATATCCTGGTTCCACCACGTTGTTCCTGACCAGCGATATCCTGGTTCTACCACGGTGTTCCTGACCAGGGATATCCTGGTTCTACCACGGTGTTCCTGACCAGCGATATCCTGGTTCCACCACGGTGTTCCTGACCAGCGATATCCTGGTTCTACCACGTCGTTCCTGACCAGCGATATCCTGGTTCCACCACAGTGTTCCTGACCAGCGATATCCTGGTTCTACCACGGTGTTCCTGACCAGCGATATCCTGGTTCCACCACGGTGTTCCTGACCAGGGATATCCTGGTTCTACCACGGTGTTCCTGACCAGTGATATCCTGGTTCCACCACGGTGATCCTATAGTTTTAGTTTCCATTCAGTTGGCGACAGATTTTCATGTGATTGTTCAAAAAGACAATATCCACATTTTCCCAACAGCAGTGAGTTTCCACCAAATGGACTTGTTGAGTTTTAAAAAAAAATGTCCTGCGTGGTGACGTACTGCTCACAAAATGTACCAAATAAAATCGTAATGTGTTTTATTGTATTTACAACTCTTCCGATTAGTTTTGTCACAAAAAGTGTTGCGTGAAATAGCAAATATGCCTATTCTGGTCTTGGCAGCAGTTAGTAGGCTGTGTGGGTAGTCTGTGGGGGTAGGCTATGGGTGTAGGCTGTGGGGATAGGCTGTGGGGATAGGCTGTGGGGGTATGCTTTGGGGGTATGCTGTGGGGGTAGGCTGTGGAGCTAGGCTGTGGCGCTAGGCTGTGGGGGTAGGCTGTGGGGGTAGGCTGTGGGGCTAGTCTATGGGGCTAGGCTGTGTGGGTAGGCTGTGGGGCTAGGCTGTGGGGCTAGGCTGTGGGGGTAGGCTGTGGGGCTAGGCTGTGGTGGTAGGCTGTGGGGCTAGGCTGTGTGGGTAGGCTGTGGGGCTAGGCTGTGGGGGTAGGCTGTGGGGCTAGGCTGTGGGGCTAGGCTGTGGGGCTAGGCTGTGGGGGTAGGCTGTGGGGCTAGGCTGTGGGGCTAGGCTGTGTGGGTAGGTTGTGGGGCTAGGCTGTGGGGGTATGCTGTGGGGCTAGGATGTGGGGGTATGCTGTGGGGGTATGCTGTGGGGGTAGGCTGTGTGGGTAGGCTGTGGGGCTAGGCTGTAGGGGTATGCTGTGGGGGTAGGCTGTGGGGGTAGGCTGTGGGGGTAGGCTGTGTGGGTAGGCTGTGGGGGTAGGCTGTGGGGCTAGGCTGTGGGGGTATGCTGTGGGGCTAGGATGTGGGGGTATGATGTGGGGGTATGCTGTGGGGGTATGCTGTGGGGGTAGGCTGTGTGGGTAGGCTGTGGGGCTAGGCTGTAGGGGTATGCTGTGGGGGTAGGCTGTGGGGGTATGCTGTGGGGGTAGGCTGTGGGGGTATGCTGTGGGGGTAGGCTGTGGGGCTAGGCTGTGGGGCTAGGCTGTGGGGGTAGGCTGTGGGGGTAGGCTGTGTGGGTCGGCTGTGGGGCTAGGCCAGTCTACGTTATGAGATTATTATGGATGAGAGAATATTTCAAATTGTGAAACGGCAGTCAAGCATCGATTATCATGTCAGCAGAATAAACCCAAGATGTTTACTGGAAAGGAGCATCAAGCTCATCGAGGGGCAGGGGATGTTGAGGGGATGTTGAGGGGATGTTGAGGAGGATGTTGAGGGGAATGTTGGGGGGATGTTGGGGGGGGGGGTGTTGAGGGGGGTGTTGAGGGGAATGTTGGGGGGGGGGTTGAGGGGGATGTTGAGGTGGGTGTTGAGGGGATATTGAGGGGAATGTTGAGGGGGGTGTTGAGGGGATGTTGAGGGGGGTGTTGGGGGGATGTTGAGGGGGGTGTTGAGGGGGATGTTGAGGGGGGGTGTTGAGGGGAATGTTGAGGGGAATGTTGAGGGGGGTGTTGGGGGGATGTTGAGGGGGGTGTTGAGGGGGATGTTGGGGGGGGTGTTGAGGGGAATGTTGAGGGGAATGTTGAGGGGAATGTTGAGGGGGGTGTTGAGGGGGGTGTTGAGGGGAATGTTGAGGGGGGGTGTTGAGGGGGATGTTGAGGGGAATGTTGAGGGGGGTGTTGAGGGGGATGTTGGGGGGGGGTGTTGAGGGGGATGTTGGGGAGTTTTGAGGGGGGTGTTGAGGGGGGTGTTGGGGGGTTGTTGAGGGGGGTGTTGAGGGGAATGTTGAGGGGAATGTTGAGGGGAATGTTGAGGGGAATGTTGAGGGGAATGTTGAGGGGAATGTTGAGGGGAATGTTGAGGGGATGTTGAGGGGATGTTGAGGGGATGTTGAGGGGATGTTGAAGGGATGTTGGAGGGGATGTTGGAGGGGATGTTGAAGGGATGTTGAGGATGTTGAGGGGAATGTTGAGGGGAATGTTGGGGGGGGGGGTGTTGAGGGGAATGTTGGGGGGGGGGTTGAGGGGGATGTTGAGGTGGGTGTTGAGGGGAATGTTGAGGGGGGTGTTGAGGGGAATGTTGAGGGGAATGTTGGGGGAATGTTGAGGGGGTGTTGAGGGGATGTTGAGGGGGGGTGTTGAGGGGAATGTTGGGGGGAATGTTGGGGGGAATGTTGGGGGGAGTGTTGAGGGGGGTGTTGAGGGGGGTGTTGAGGGGGTGTTGAGGGGAATGTTGAGGGGAATGTTGAGGGGAATGTTGAGGGGAATGTTGAGGGGAATGTTGAGGGGAATGTTGAGGGGAATGTTGAGGGGAATGTTGAGGGGAATGTTGAGGGGAATGTTGAGGGGAATGTTGGAGGGGGGTGTTGGAGGGGGGTGTTGGAGGGGGGTGTTGGGGGGATGATGAGCGGTATGTTGAGGGGGGTGTTGGGGGGGATGTTGGGGGGGTGTTGGGGGGGTGTTGAGGGGAATGTTGAGGGGAGTGTTGAGGGGAGTGTTGAGGGGAATGTTGAGGGGAATGTTGAGGGGAATGTTGAGGGGATGTTGAGGGGATGTTGAGGGGATGTTGGAGGGGGATGTTGAGGGGGATGTTGAGGGGGGTGTTGGGGGGGGTGTTGAGGGGGGATGTTGGGGGGGATGTTGAGGGGGTGTTGAGGGGGAATAGAGAAGGAAGTGTGCAACATTAAAAAGGCCACTATCAACAACAAAAGGAATGTACACTAATATCAGGCATTGGGAACTATTCAGATGTTGTGTCGTTACACAACAGGAAATTCCACACCTGTTACACACATAAAGGTGTTACACACATAAAGGTGTTACACACATAAAGGTGTTACACACATAAAGGTGTTACACACATAAAGGTGTTACACACATAAAGGTGTTACACACATAAAGGTGTTTCCATCGGCATTTCTCACATAAATTAATTTTACAGACACAAAAAAGATCACACCATGTCGAACGGAACAAATTATCTGTCGGAATATATATACATTTTTTTAAAGACTTTACTGTCCTAAACCAGTGGATGGAAACGTGTCTAGTGTGTACACTCCACGCCACTCTGGCTTTGAGGAAGAAGAAACATGGCTGCTGTCGTTTCCCTCACCTAAGGCTACAGACACAACTTACACGCAATTTTACTTCCTTGCTACTGAGTTGCTCCATGAACCCCACCCCCCCCCCCCCCTCCCCTCCAGGTAAATTGTACAGCTTGATTGATTTTGTCTAAATCAATCTTTATACAATAACGAAACGGTTCGATAAACTAATAATTTTGTGAATTCACAATGTGTTACGGCAGATGACATCGGGTGAGTTTAGAATTCCCAAAGAATTTGACGGGAAGCAGCGATCGATTTGATTGGCTGTTGCAAGCCATTTTAATATATATTTTTTTATTTTTAGAGTTGCTTCGTGTAAAACAGCAAAAGTGGCTGGAGATGAATGTCACCTGCAACCTGCAACTAAAGTAGTGTGAAAGTTGTGTTGTGTAACAGCAGTCTGAGAAATCCCCTGCTGCCAATTTTAGTCCGGCAGGTTTGGCTGTTCCTTTAATTCTGCTTGGAACAGATGACGTGTGGAAAATCAATGAGTTTATCACTCAAAGCAGATTTGAACACTTCAAGAAAAGTACCTTTTTAGGGAAGCAGTGCATTTAAATCAAAAACTTGGCACTCGTGCTTGAATGTGCATTTATCCTAAAAAAAATATATATAAGCGCAACATGCAACAATATAAAAGATTTGACTGAGTTACGGTTCATATGAGGAGATCAGTAAATTTAAATAAATTCTTTAGGTCCTAATCTATGGATTTCACAGGACTGGGAATACAGATATGCATCTGTTGGTCAAAGATACCTTAAAGTTGTAGACAGTAGCCAATAGGCTGTGTCCTTACAGTTTTAGACAGTAGCCAATAGGCTGTGTCCTTACAGTTTTAGACAGTAGCCAATAGGCTGTGTCCTTACAGTTTTAGACAGTAGCCAATAGGCTGTGTCCTTACAGTTTTAGACAGTAGCCAATAGGCTGTGTCCTTACAGGTTTAGACAGTAGCCAATAGGCTGTGTCCTTACAGTTTTAGACAGTAGCCAATAGGCTGTGTCCTTACAGTTTTAGACAGTAGCCAATAGGCTGTATCCTTACAGTTTTAGACAGTAGCCAATAGGCTGTGTCCTTACAGTTTTAGACAGTAGCCAATAGGCTGTGTCCTTACAGTTTTAGACAGTAGCCAATAGGCTGTGTCCTTACAGGTTTAGACAGTAGCCAATAGGCTGTGTCCTTACAGGTTTAGACAGTAGCCAATAGGCTGTGTCCTTACAGTTTTAGACAGTAGCCAATAGGCTGTGTCCTTACAGTTTTAGACAGTAGCCAATAGGCTGTGTCCTTACAGGTTTAGACAGTAGCTAATAGGCTGTGTCCTTACAGGTTTAGACAGTAGCCAATAGGCTGTAGCCTGACAGTTTTAGACAGTAGCCAATAGGCTGTGTCCTTACAGTTGTAGACAGTAGCCAATAGGCTGTGTCCTTACAGTTTTAGACAGTAGCCAATAGGCTATCCAAGCATAATGTAGACCTACCAACACAACCAATGGAGTAAATCCCATGACATGTTCACATGGAAACAGCTGTTGATTTCTATGATATAGTCTACAGTATGTGCTGTTCAATGCAGGTCTACATTACATGAGACTTTTAATTATGTTTTTACATGATGAAGCGCTTGACTTGAATTCATGATTTTTTTTACTTGGTCTGTAACACCACGGGACAAATAGGTAAATTGTATTGTGTTGTATGATGCACGAAACTACTTTACAAAATGTATTATAATTACCATACAGAGAATTAGACACTGTAGGCTACCCCTTTACCTATTGGTGTACATGCATATTCAAGCCTGTCTCAAAATACAACACTGCCCCTTTAATTAAGACATAAGACATTTTACCTGACTGGCTTTTCAAAGACAGCTTGAAATCTAGCCTACATTTAGTGTGCTCCTGTAGGACGCAGTATACTCCCCATCGCTGACCTCTACGTATCTATAACTGGGCTAATAACTCGCTAACTAGCAAAGAACATCAACAAACCTGCGGCTCTGATGTGATCTGAACTGATCTGATGTGAACTAAAAAGCGTATTCACTCGTGGGCTACCCCCGCCAGTAGACTTCTACTCCGTTGTGCTCTGCCCACAACAAAATCACAGACTCGGTCTTGTAAAATTAGATTTGTTCTGGTTTGTTGCATTGAAAAGGGACTGATATAATGTTTAATCGATCTATATAGTGAAAAACTAATGGAGCGAACTCAGTGAAGTCCAATCTCTCGTGTCTCTGTGCCATGGCAATTCTTCTGCGCGCAAATTCATGTGCAGAAAGTATCAGCGTATGTGACATTAGGGAGAGAAACAAAGTCCAAAGCCTGTTGAGAACAGAACCGGGTCCAAAGCCTGTTGAGAACAGAACCGGGTTAAAAGCCTGTTGGGAACAGAACCGGGTCCAAAGCCTGTTGAACATGGTCCAAAGCCTGTTGGGAACAGAAACAGGGTCCAAAGCCTGTTGAGAACAGAACAGGGTCCAAAGCCTGTTGAGAACAGAAACAGGGTCCAAAGCCTGTTGAGAACAGAAACAGGGTCCAAAGCCTGTTGAGAACAGAAACAGTCTCTCTTTATTTGATGAAGTGTTTCTCTGTTTTGACACCAGTTCACTGGCAATAACTCTCACTGTTTATTGTTCTACCATTAGAAAACATGAAACTGTTTATTGATCTACCATTAGAAAACATGAAACTGTTTATTGATCTACCATTAGAAAACATGAAACTGTTTATTGTTCTACCATTAGAAAACATGAAACTGTTTATTGATCTACCATTAGAAAACAGGAAACTGTTTATTGATCTACCATTAGAAAACATGAAACTGTTTATTGATCTACCATTAGAAAACACTGACTGTTTATTGATCTACCATTAGAAAACATGAAACTGTTTATTGATCTACCATTAGAAAACATGAAACACTAACTGTTTCCTGATGAGGCAGAAGGAAACATGAGTTCTGATCAGACCAAGGACTTCACCCTGTTCTTTGCCGTTGCATCAGACAAATACGTTCACTACATCCAGTAAAGTCATGTGGTTTTACAATACAAGATCCCAACCCCATTAAACCCCATATTATACTGTGTCTGCAGTGTTATGCCGCTCTGTTGGGCCAGCTCAGTGTGTGTGTTATCGGTGTTCATCACTAGTCCCGTGTAATGAAACGGTCAGGGAAAGTGAGCTGTCGTGGTGGGGATCTATCAACCTTTTGGCCCCCCCCCGAAGCCCAGCGTGGCTTCGACTGTGCCACAAAGCATGCTCTGGTGGTCAGACAGCAGTGGTGTAAACGCCCCCTACGTTCTCTCTGTTTTTCTCCTCTCAGAACAAGATGTTCATCTATAGGGGGAAGGAGTACGAGAGGAGAGAGGACTTCGAGGCCAGACTGCTTACCCAGTTCCCCAACGCTGACAAGATGAAGACTACCACACCACCCGGCGAAGACATCAAGACCTCATCCTCACAGTGTATCCTTACCACAGAGATAACAGACAGCTGGAAGAGGACTGGCCACCCGTCGGAGCCTGGTTCCTCTCTAGGTTTCTTCCTAGCTTCTGGCCTTTTCTAGGGAGTTATTCTGCCTCTGCATTGCCTGCTCTCTGGGGTTTTAGGCTGGGTTTCTGTATAGCACTGCTAATGTAAAATGGGCTTGATAAAAGACATGTGATTGATTGAGTCAGACAGACATCAAGAACTATCCCTGACAGTGTATACTTATTACAGTCAATCAATCAATCAGTCATTTATTCAATTATATTTATAAAGTTATAAAGTCTTCCCAAAGTGCTTGACCACCTCCATCGACACACGTTAACCCCAAACACATTCAGAAGACTGCGAGGGTCTAGTCATGACTTTAGTTTGTATGGTACTTTACTGTTCTGTTTTAGTTTCAATTATTGTGACCTGTTCATTTCTATTCAACACTTCAATATTTCCGTTAACGGCTGTGATGAAGGCATCCAGTGTTTTACCGTCAAGCCTGTTCTAGAACTCCCTTCAAAGTTCCAGAACAAACCAGTGTCTGAGCAGATCGTCAGGTATGTCTCTGTCTGTCTGTCTGTCTGTCTGTCTGTCTGTCTGTCTGTCTGTCTGTCTGTCTGTCTGTCTGTCTGTCTGTCTGTCTGTCTGTCTGTCTTGTCTGTCTTGTCTGTCTTGTCTGTCTTGTCTGTCTTGTCTGTCTTATTTGTCTGTCGTATCTGTCTGTCTTCCTTGTTGTACAGAGTGTGTACATCATCTATGGGTGGGTTACATCAGTACTACAGTCCGTCTGAGTGACATATTAATGCATATTACTACTTGATGAAAATGTCTTATTTACTTTCATCCTTTGCGTTCTCTGAGTAGTACTTTATCGCCTGTTACATTAGTCCTGAACTAAATGAGATGGAGTCAGGTACTGTATCACCTGTTACATTAGTCCAGAACTAAATGAGATGGAGTCAGGTACTTTATCACCTGTTACATTAGTCCTGAACTAAATGAGATGGAGTCAGGTACTGTATCACCTGTTACATTAGTCCTGAACTAAATGAGATGGAGTCAGGTACTGTATCACCTGTTACATTAGTCCTGAACTAAATGAGATGCAGTCAGGTACTTTATCACCTGTTACATTAGTCCTGAACTAAATGAGATGGAGTCAGGTACTGTGTCACCTGTTACATTAGTACAGAACTAAATGAGATGGAGTCAGGTACTGTATCACCTGTTACATTAGTACAGAACTAAATGAGATGGAGTCAGGTACTTTATGACCTGTTACATTAGTACAGAACTAAATGAGATGGAGTCAGGTACTCATTAGAGGAGAGCACTGGTACAGACCACTGTAGCAGTAGGACAGGCCCAGAGGACACTGGTACAGAACACTGTAGCAGTAGGACAGAGGAGGACACTGGTACAGAACACTGTAGCAGTAGGACAGAGAGAAGACACTGGTACAGAACACTGTAGCAGTAGGATAGACCCAGAGGACACTGGTACAGAACACTGTAGCAGTAGGACAGACCCAGAGGACACTGGTACAGAACACTGTAGCAGTAGGACAGAGAGAAGACACTGGTACAGAACACTGTAGCAGTAGGATAGACCCAGAGGACACTGGTACAGAACACTGTAGCAGTAGGACAGACCCAGAAGACACTGGTACAGAACATTGTAGCAGTAGGACAGAGAGAAGACACTGGTACAGAACACTGTAGCAGTAGGACAGAGAGAAGACACTGGTAAAGAACACTGTAGCAGTAGGATAGACCCAGAAGACACTGGTACAGAACACTGTAGCAGTAAGATAGACCCAGAAGACACTGGTACAGAACATTGTAGCAGTAGGACAGACCCAGAAGACACTGGTACAGAACACTGTAGCAGTAGGACAGAGAGAAGACACTGGTACAGAACACTGTAGACACTGTAGCAGTAGGACAGAGAGAAGACACTGGTACAGACCACTGTAGCAGTAGGACAGAGAGAAGACACTGGTACAGAACACTGTAGACACTGTAGCAGTAGGACAGAGAGAAGACACTGGTACAGACCACTGTAGCAGTAGGACAGAGAGAAGACACTGGTACAGACCACTGTAGCAGTAGGATAGACCCAGAAGACACTGGTACAGAACACTGTAGCAGTAGGACAGAGAGAAGACACTGGTAC
>NW_026600728.1:110000-115000 GCF_029448725.1 Salvelinus fontinalis | reverse complement strand
CTCTCTCTCTTTTCTCTCTCTTTCCTCTCTTTCATCTCTCTTTCCTCTCTCTCTCTGTCTCTCTTTTCTCTTTCTCTCTCTCTCTCTCTCTCTTTCTCCTCTCTCTCTCTCTCTGTCTCTCTCTCTCTCTGTCTCTCTTTTCTCTTTCTCTCTCTCTCTCTCTCTCTCTTTCTCCTCTCTCTCTCTCTCTCTCTCTCTCTCTCTCACTGTCTCTCTTTGTCTCTCTCTCTCTCTCTGTCTCTCTCTCTCTCTCTGTCTCTCTTTGTCTCTCTCTCTCTCCCTTTCTCTGTCTCTCTCTCTCTCTCTGTGTCTCTGTCTCTGTCTCTCTCTTTCCTCTCTTTCTCTCTCTCTCACTGTCTCTCTTTGTCTCTCTCTCTCTCTCTCCACCTCTCTTTCTCTCTCTCCCCATCTCTCTTTCTCTGTTTTTCTCTCCTCTCTATTTCTCATCTCTCCCTCTCCCTCTCTCTATTCCCTCTCTCTATTCTCTCTCTCTGAGAGATTAGTGGTGCATAGTACCATAGTTAAGCTTCTCTTCCCTGTCATCATCACAGTCCAAACTGTCACTAACTCCAAAGGCTAATATCAGAGCTCAGCTTGTCCAGTGGATAATACATTTTAAATGACTTCATTGAGATGTCAGTGTTCCTCTAAACCTGCTGAATTCATCTGTTTATTAGATCTATGAGTCTGTACTACTACCCTATAGGCCCTGGTCTAAAGTAGTGCACTACTACCCTATAGACCCTGGTCTAAAGTAGTGCACTACTACCCGATAGATCCTGGTCTAAAGTAGTGCACTACTACCCTATAGACCCTGGTCTAAAGTAGTGCACTACTACCCTATAGACCCTGGTCTAAAGTAGTGCACTACTACCCTATAGACCCTGGTCTAAAGTAGTGCACTACTACCCGATAGATCCTGGTCTAAAGTAGTGCACTACTACCCTATAGACCCTGGTCTAAAGTAGTGCACTACTACCCTATAGACCCTGGTCTAAAGTAGTGCACTACTACCCTATAGACCCTGGTCTAAAGTAGTGCACTACTACCCTATAGGCCCTGGTCTAAAGTAGTGCACTACTACCCTATAGACCCTGGTCTAAAGTAGTGCACTACTACCCTATAGGCCCTGGTCTAAAGTAGTGCCCTACTACCCTATAGACCCTGGTCTAAAGTAGTGCACTACTACCCTATAGACCCTGGTCTAAAGTAGTGCACTACTACCCTATAGAACCCTGGTCTAAAGTAGTGCACTACTACCCTATAGACCCTGGTCTAAAGTAGTGCACTTTGTAGACCAATGTCCTCTTGTTAATTTGTCCGTTTCCGACAAAGAAACGTTGTGAATAAAGAAACGTTGTGAATTTGACTCTGTAATCAGTGAGATGGTGTGAATATGACTCTGTAATCAGTGAGATGGTGTGAAACGTTGTGAATATGACTCTGTAATCAGTGAGACGGTGTGAATATGACTCTGTAATCAGTGAGATGGTGTGAATATGACTCTGTAATCAGTGAGATGGTGTGAAACGTTGTGAATATGACTCTGTAATCAGTGAGATGGTGTGAATATGACTCTGTAATCAGTGAGATGGTGTGAATATGACTCTGTAATCAGTGAGATGGTGTGAATATGACTCTGTAATCAGTGAGATGGTGTGAATATGACTCTGTAATCAGTGAGATGGTGTGAATATGACTCTGTAATCAGTGAGATGGTGTGAATATGACTCTGTAATCAGTGAGACGGTGTGAATATGACTCTGTAATCAGTGAGATGGTGTGAATATGACTCTGTAATCAGTGAGATGGTGTGAATATGACTCTGTAATCAGTGAGATGGTGTGAATATGACTCTGTAATCAGTGAGATGGTGTGAATATGACTCTGTAATCAGTGAGACGGTGTGAATATGACTCTGTAATCAGTGAGATGGTGTGAATATGACTCTGTAATCAGTGAGATGGTGTGAATATGACTCTGTAATCAGTGAGATGGTGTGAATATGACTCTGTAATCAGTGAGATGGTGTGAATATGACTCTGTAATCAGTGAGATGGTGTGAATATGACTCTGTAATCAGTGAGATGTTGTGAAACGTTGTGAATATGACTCTGTAATCAGTGAGACGGTGTGAATATGACTCTGTAATCAGTGAGATGGTGTGAATATGACTCTGTAATCAGTGAGATGGTGTGAAACGTTGTGAATATGACTCTGTAATCAGTGAGATGGTGTGAATATGACTCTGTAATCAGTGAGATGGTGTGAATATGACTCTGTAATCAGTGAGATGGTGTGAATATGACTCTGTAATCAGTGAGATGGTGTGAATATGATTCTGTAATCAGTGAGATGGTGTGAATATGACTCTGTAATCAGTGAGACGGTGTGAATATGACTCTGTAATCAGTGAGATGGTGTGAAACGTTGTGAATATGACTCTGTAATCAGTGAGATGGTGTGAATTTGACTCTGTAATCAGTGAGATGGTGTGAATATGACTCTGTAATCAGTGAGATGGTGTGAATATGACTCTGTAATCAGTGAGATGGTGTGAATATGACTCTGTAATCAGTGAGATGGTGTGAATATGACTCTGTAATCAGTGAGATGGTGTGAATATGACTCTGTAATCAGTGAAACGTTGTGAATTTGACTCTGTAATCAGTGAGATGGTGTGAATTTGACTCTGTAATCAGTGAGATGGTGTGAATATGACTCTGTAATTAGTGAGATGTTGTGAATTTGACTCTGTAATCAGTGAGATGGTGTGAATATGACTCTGTAATCAGTGAGACGGTGTGAATATGACTCTGTAATCAGTGAGATGGTGTGAATATGACTCTGTAATCAGTGAGATGGTGTGAATATGACTCTGTAATCAGTGAGATGGTGTGAATATGACTCTGTAATCAGTGAGACGGTGTGAATATGACTCTGTAATCAGTGAGACGTTGTGAATATGACTCTGTAATCAGTGAGATGGTGTGAATATGACTCTGTAATCAGTGAGATGGTGTGAATATGACTCTGTAATCAGTGAGATGGTGTGAATATGACTCTGTAATCAGTGAGATGGTGTGAAACGTTGTGAATATGACTCTGTAATCAGTGAGATGGTGTGAAACGTTGTGAATATGACTCTGTAATCAGTGAGATGGTGTGAATTTGACTCTGTAATCAGTGAAACTTTGTGAATATGGCTCTGTAATCAGTGAGATGGTGTGAATATGACTCTGTAATCAGTGAACTTTGTGAATATGGCTCTGTAATCAGTGAGATGTTGTGAAACGTTGTGAATATGACTCTGTAATCAGTGAGATGGTGTGAATATGACTCTGTAATCAGTGAGATGGTGTGAATATGACTCTGTAATCAGTGAGACGGTGTGAATATGACTCTGTAATCAGTGAGATGGTGTGAATATGACTCTGTAATCAGTGAGATGGTGTGAATATGACTCTGTAATCAGTGAGATGGTGTGAATTTGACTCTGTAATCAGTGAGATGGTGTGAATATGACTCTGTAATCAGTGAGACGGTGTGAATATGACTCTGTAATCAGTGAGATGGTGTGAATATGACTCTGTAATCAGTGAGATGGTGTGAATATGACTCTGTAATCAGTGAGATGGTGTGAATATGACTCTGTAATCAGTGAGATGGTGTGAATATGACTCTGTAATCAGTGAGATGGTGTGAATATGACTCTGTAATCAGTGAGATGGTGTGAATATGACTCTGTAATCAGTGAGATGGTGTGAATATGACTCTGTAATCAGTGAGATGGTGTGAATATGACTCTGTAATCAGTGAGATGTTGTGAATATGACTCTGTAATCAGTGAGATGGTGTGAATTTGACTCTGTAATCAGTGAGATGGTGTGAATATGACTCTGTAATCAGTGAGATGGTGTGAATATGACTCTGTAATCAGTGAGATGGTGTGAATATGACTCTGTAATCAGTGAGATGGTGTGAATATGACTCTGTAATCAGTGAGACGGTGTGAATTTGACTCTGTAATCAGTGAGATGGTGTGAATATGACTCTGTAATCAGTGAGATGGTGTGAATATGACTCTGTAATCAGTGAGATGGTGTGAATATGACTCTGTAATCAGTGAGATGGTGTGAATATGACTCTGTAATCAGTGAGATGGTGTGAATATGACTCTGTAATCAGTGAGATGGTGTGAATATGACTCTGTAATCAGTGAGATGGTGTGAATATGACTCTGTAATCAGTGAGACGGTGTGAATATGACTCTGTAATCAGTGAGATGGTGTGAATATGACTGTAATCATTGAGATGGTGTGAATATGACTCTGTAATCAGTGAGACGGTGTGAATATGACTCTGTAATCAGTGAGATGGTGTGAATATGACTCTGTAATCAGTGAGACGGTGTGAATATGACTCTGTAATCAGTGAAACGTGAATATGACTCTGTAATCAGTGAAACGTGAATATGACTCTGTAATCAGTGAGATGGTGTGAATATGACTCTGTAATCAGTGAGATGGTGTGAATATGACTCTGTAATCAGTGAGATGGTGTGAATATGACTCTGTAATCAGTGAGATGGTGTGAATATGACTCTGTAATCAGTGAGATGGTGTGAATATGACTCTGTAATCAGTGAGATGGTGTGAATTTGACTCTGTAATCAGTGAGATGGTGTGAATATGACTCTGTAATCAGTGAGACGGTGTGAATATGACTCTGTAATCAGTGAGATGGTGTGAATATGACTCTGTAATCAGTGAGACGTTGTGAATTTGACTCTGTAATCAGTGAGATGGTGTGAATATGACTCTGTAATCAGTGAGATGGTGTGAATATGACTCTGTAATCAGTGAGATGGTGTGAATATGACTCTGTAATCAGTGAGATGGTGTGAATATGACTCTGTAATCAGTGAGACGGTGTGAATATGACTCTGTAATCAGTGAGATGGTGTGAATATGACTCTGTAATCAGTGAGATGGTGTGAA
>NW_026600728.1:85000-105000 GCF_029448725.1 Salvelinus fontinalis | reverse complement strand
ACCTGACAACATGGTCTAGTCCTCCTCCACTACACCAGCAGTCTGGTTCTCTCTGACCTTTAACCTGACAACATGGTCTAGTCCTCCTTCCTCCTCCACTACACCAGCAGTCTGGTTCTCTCTGACCTTTAACCTGACAACATGGTCTAGTCCTCCTTCCTCCTCCACTACACCAGCAGTCTGGTTCTCTCTGACCTTTAACCTGACAACATGGTCTAGTCCTCCTTCCTCCTCCACTACACCAGCAGTCTGGTTCTCTCTGACCTTTAACCTGACAACATGGTCTAGTCCTCCTCCACTACACCAGCAGTCTGGTTCTCTCTGACCTTTAACCTGACAACATGGTCTAGTCCTCCTCCACTACACCAGCAGTCTGGTTCTCTCTGACCTTTAACCTGACAACATGTTCTAGTCCTCCTCCACTACAGCAGCAGTCTGGTTCTCTCTGACCTTTAACCTGACAACATGGTCTAGTCCTCCTCCACTACAGCAGCAGTCTGGTTCTCTCTGACCTTTAACCTGACAACATGGTCTAGTCCTCCTCCACTACAGCAGCAGTCTGGTTCTCTCTGACCTTTAACCTGACAACATGGTCTAGTCCTCCTCCACTACACCAGCAGTCTGGTTCTCTCTGACCTTTAACCTGACAACATGGTCTAGTCCTCCTTCCTCCTCCACTACACCAGCAGTCTGGTTCTCTCTGACCTTTAACCTGACAACATGGTCTAGTCCTCCTTCCTCCTCCACTACACCAGCAGTCTGGTTCTCTCTGACCTTTAACCTGACAACATGGTCTAGTCCTCCTTCCTCCTCCACTACAGCAGCAGTCTGGTTCTCTCTGACCTTTAACCTGACAACATGTTCTAGTCCTCCTTCCTCCTCCACTACACCAGCAGTCTGGTTCTCTCTGACCTTTAACCTGACAACATGGTCTAGTCCTCCTTCCTCCTCCACTACAGCAGCAGTCTGGTTCTCTCTGACCTTTAACCTGACAACATGTTCTAGTCCTCCTTCCTCCTCCACTACACCAGCAGTCTGGTTCTCTCTGACCTTTAACCTGACAACATGGTCTAGTCCTCCTTCCTCCTCCACTACACCAGCAGTCTGGTTCTCTCTGACCTTTAACCTGACAACATAGTCTAGTCCTCCTTCACTACAGCAGCAGTCTGGTTCTCTCTGACCTTTAACCTGACAACATGGTCTAGTCCTCCTTCCTCCTCCACTACAGCAGCAGTCTGGTTCTCTCTGACCTTTAACCTGACAACATGGTCTAGTCCTCCTTCCTCCTCCACTACACCAGCAGTCTGGTTCTCTCTGACCTTTAACCTGACAATATGGTCTAGTCCTCCTTCCTCCTCCACTACAGCAGCAGTCTGGTTCTCTCTGACCTTTAACCTGACAACATGGTCTAGTCCTCCTTCCTCCTCCACTACACCAGCAGTCTGGTTCTCTCTGACCTTTAACCTGACAACATGGTCTAGTCCTCCTTCCTCCTCCACTACAGCAGCAGTCTGGTTCTCTCTGACCTTTAACCTGACAACATGGTCTAGTCCTCCTTCCTCCTCCACTACACCAGCAGTCTGGTTCTCTCTGACCTTTAACCTGACAACATGTTCTAGTCCTCCTTCCTCCTCCACTACACCAGCAGTCTGGTTCTCTCTGACCTTTAACCTGACAACATGGTCTAGTCCTCCTTCCTCCTCCACTACAGCAGCAGTCTGGTTCTCTCTGACCTTTAACCTGACAACATGTTCTAGTCCTCCTTCCTCCTCCACTACAGCAGCAGTCTGGTTCTCTCTGACCTTTAACCTGACAACATGGTCTAGTCCTCCTTCCTCCTCCACTACACCAGCAGTCTGGTTCTCTCTGACCTTTAACCTGACAACATGGTCTAGTCCTCCTTCCTCCTCCACTACAGCAGCAGTCTGGTTCTCTCTGACCTTTAACCTGACAACATGGTCTAGTCCTCCTTCCTCCTCCACTACACCAGCAGTCTGGTTCTCTCTGACCTTTAACCTGACAACATGGTCTAGTCCTCCTTCCTCCTCCACTACAGCAGCAGTCTGGTTCTCTCTGACCTTTAACCTGACAACATGGTCTAGTCCTCCACTACAGCAGCAGTCTGGTTCTCTCTGACCTTTAACCTGACAACATGGTCTAGTCCTCCTCCACTACAGCAGCAGTCTGGTTCTCTCTGACCTTTAACCTGACAACATGGTCTAGTCCTCCTTCCTCCTCCACTACACCAGCAGTCTGGTTCTCTCTGACCTTTAACCTGACAACATGTTCTAGTCCTCCTTCCTCCTCCACTACAGCAGCAGTCTGGTTCTCTCTGACCTTTAACCTGACAACATGGTCTAGTCCTCCTTCCTCCTCCACTACACCAGCAGTCTGGTTCTCTCTGACCTTTAACCTGACAACATGGTCTAGTCCTCCTTCCTCCTCCACTACAGCAGCAGTCTGGTTCTCTCTGACCTTTAACCTGACAACATGGTCTAGTCCTCCTTCCTCCTCCACTACACCAGCAGTCTGGTTCTCTCTGACCTTTAACCTGACAACATGGTCTAGTCCTCCTTCCTCCTCCACTACACCAGCAGTCTGGTTCTCTCTGACCTTTAACCTGACAACATGGTCTAGTCCTCCTTCCTCCTCCACTACACCAGCAGTCTGGTTCTCTCTGACCTTTAACCTGACAACATGTTCTAGTCCTCCTTCCTCCTCCACTACACCAGCAGTCTGGTTCTCTCTGACCTTTAACCTGACAACATGGTCTAGTCCTCCTTCCTCCTCCACTACACCAGCAGTCTGGTTCTCTCTGACCTTTAACCTGACAACATGTTCTAGTCATCCTCCACTACAGCAGCAGTCTGGTTCTCTCTGACCTTTAACCTGACAAACATGGTCTAGTCCTCCTTCCTCCTCCACTACAGCAGCAGTCTGGTTCTCTCTGACCTTTAACCTGACAACATGGTCTAGTCCTCCTTCCTCCTCCTCTACACCAGCAGTCTGGTTCTCTCTGACCTTTAACCTGACAACATGTTCTAGTCCTCCTTCCTCCTCCACTACACCAGCAGTCTGGTTCTCTCTGACCTTTAACCTGACAACATGGTCTAGTCCTCCTTCCTCCTCCACTACACCAGCAGTCTGGTTCTCTCTGACCTTTAACCTGACAACATGGTCTAGTCCTCCTTCCTCCTCCTCTACACCAGCAGTCTGGTTCTCTCTGACCTTTAACCTGACAACATGGTCTAGTCCTCCTCCACTACACCAGCAGTCTGGTTCTCTCTGACCTTTAACCTGACAACATGGTCTAGTCCTCCTTCCTCCTCCACTACACCAGCAGTCTGGTTCTCTCTGACCTTTAACCTGACAACATGGTCTAGTCCTCCTTCCTCCTCCACTACACCAGCAGTCTGGTTCTCTCTGACCTTTAACCTGACAACATGGTCTAGTCCTCCTTCCTCCTCCACTACAGCAGCAGTCTGGTTCTCTCTGACCTTTAACCTGACAACATGGTCTAGTCCTCCTTCCTCCTCCGCTACACCAGCAGTCTGGTTCTCTCTGACCTTTAACCTGACAACATGGTCTAGTCCTCCTCCACTACAGCAGCAATCTGGTTCTCTCTGACCTTTAACCTGACAACATGGTCTAGTCCTCCTTCCTCCTCCACTACACCAGCAGTCTGGTTCTCTCTGACCTTTAACCTGACAACATGTTCTAGTCCTCCTCCACTACACCAGCAGTCTGGTTCTCTCTGACCTTTAACCTGACAACATGGTCTAGTCTTCCTTCCTCCTCCACTACACCAGCAGTCTGGTTCTCTCTGACCTTTAACCTGACAACATGTTCTAGTCCTCCTTCCTCCTCCACTACACCAGCAGTCTGGTTCTCTCTGACCTTTAACCTGACAACATGGTCTAGTCCTCCTTCCTCCTCCACTACAGCAGCAGTCTGGTTCTCTCTGACCTTTAACCTGACAACATGTTCTAGTCCTCCTCCACTACACCAGCAGTCTGGTTCTCTCTGACCTTTAACCTGACAACATGGTCTAGTCCTCCTCCACTACAGCAGCAGTCTGGTTCTCTCTGACCTTTAACCTGACAACATGGTCTAGTCCTCCTTCCTCCTCCACTACACCAGCAGTCTGGTTCTCTCTGACCTTTAACCTGACAACATGGTCTAGTCCTCCTTCCTCCTCCACTACAGCAGCAGTCTGGTTCTCTCTGACCTTTAACCTGACAACATGGTCTAGTCCTCCTTCCTCCTCCACTACACCAGCAGTCTGGTTCTCTCTGACCTTTAACCTGACAACATGGTCTAGTCCTCCTTCCTCCTCCACTACACCAGCAGTCTGGTTCTCTCTGACCTTTAACCTGACAACATGGTCTAGTCCTCCTCCACTACACCAGCAGTCTGGTTCTCTCTGACCTTTAACCTGACAACATGGTCTAGTCCTGCTCCACTACACCAGCAGTCTGGTTCTCTCTGACCTTTAACCTGACAACATGTTCTAGTCCTCCTTCCTCCTCCACTACACCAGCAGTCTGGTTCTCTCTGACCTTTAACCTGACAACATGGTCTAGTCCTCCTTCCTCCTCCGCTACACCAGCAGTCTGGTTCTCTCTGACCTTTAACCTGACAACATGGTCTAGTCCTCCTTCCTCCTCCACTACACCAGCAGTCTGGTTCTCTCTGACCTTTAACCTGACAACATGGTCTAGTCCTCCTCCACTACAGCAGCAGTCTGGTTCTCTCTGACCTTTAACCTGACAACATGGTCTAGTCCTCCTCCACTACACCAGCAGTCTGGTTCTCTCTGACCTTTAACCTGACAACATAGTCTAGTCATCCTCCACTACACCAGCAGTCTGGTTCTCTCTGACCTTTAACCTGACAACATGTTCTAGTCCTCCTTCCTCCTCCACTACAGCAGCAGTCTGGTTCTCTCTGACCTTTAACCTGACAACATAGTCTAGTCCTCCTTCCTCCTCCACTACACCAGCAGTCTGGTTCTCTCTGACCTTTAACCTGACAACATGGTCTAGTCCTCCTTCCTCCTCCACTACAGCAGCAGTCTGGTTCTCTCTGACCTTTAACCTGACAACATGGTCTAGTCCTCCTTCCTCCTCCACTACAGCAGCAGTCTGGTTCTCTCTGACCTTTAACCTGACAACATGGTCTAGTCCTCCTTCCTCCTCCACTACACCAGCAGTCTGGTTCTCTCTGACCTTTAACCTGACAACATGGTCTAGTCCTCCTTCCTCCTCCACTACAGCAGCAGTCTGGTTCTCTCTGACCTTTAACCTGACAACATGGTCTAGTCCTCCTTCCTCCTCCTCTACACCAGCAGTCTGGTTCTCTCTGACCTTTAACCTGACAACATGGTCTAGTCCCCCTTCCTCCTCCACTACACCAGCAGTCTGGTTCTCTCTGACCTTTAACCTGACAACATGGTCTAGTCCCCCTTCCTCCTCCACTACACCAGCAGTCTGGTTCTCTCTGACCTTTAACCTGACAACATGTTCTAGTCCTCCTCCGCTACACCAGCAGTCTGGTTCTCTCTGACCTTTAACCTGACAACATGGTCTAGTCCTCCTTCCTCCTCCACTACACCAGCAGTCTGGTTCTCTCTGACCTTTAACCTGACAACATGGTCTAGTCCTCCTTCCTCCTCCACTACACCAGCAGTCTGGTTCTCTCTGACCTTTAACCTGACAACATGGTCTAGTCCTCCATCCTCCTCCACTACAGCAGCAGTCTGGTTCTCTCTGACCTTTAACCTGACAACATGGTCTAGTCCTCCTTCCTCCTCCACTACACCAGCAGTCTGGTTCTCTCTGACCTTTAACCTGACAACATGGTCTAGTCCTCCTTCCTCCTCCACTACAGCAGCAGTCTGGACATTTTGATCTATAAAAACACACACACACACACACACACACACACACACACACACACACACACACACACACACACACACACACACACACACACACACACACACACACACTCTCTCTGTTGATCTGTAAAACCGTAGCAGGAAGCAACAACCGTTATCTGTCTCTATCCTCAGTGCTCCTGTCTGTCATTCTGAAAGCACCGGTCATTTGTTCATCTCCGTGAAGACAAACATCTGTTCACAACTTCTTCTCTTGTATTGTGTTTTTCCAGAACATGTGGATCGAGCGAACGACTTACACCACGGCCTACAAACTGCCTGGAATACTGCGATGGTTCGATGTCAGGTCTGTCTCCACGGTGAGTGTGTGTCCACGTCAAGTCTGTCTCCACGGTGAGTGTGTGTCCACGTCAAGTCTGTCTCCACGGTGAGTGTGTGTCTGCGTCAGGTCTGTTTCCACGGTGAGTGTGTGTCTGCGTCAGGTCTGTTTCCACGGTGAGTGTGTGTCCACGTCAGGTCTGTCTCCACGGTGAGTGTGTGTCTGCGTCAGGTCTGTTTCCACGGTGAGTGTGTGTCTGCGTCAGGTCTGTTTCCACGGTGAGTTTGTGTCCACGTCAGGTCTGTCTCCACGGTGAGTGTGTGTGTGTGTCCACGTCAGGTCTGTCTCCACGGTGTGTGTGTGTCCACGTCAGGTCTGTCTCCACGGTGAGTGTGTGTGTGTGTCCACGTCAGGTCTGTCTCCATGGTGTGTGTGTGTCCACGTCAGGTCTGTCTCCACGGTGACTGTGTGTCCACGTCAGGTCTGTCTCCACGGTGAGTGTGTGTCCACATCAGGTCTGTCTCCACGGTGAGTGTGTTTCCACGGTGACTGTGTGTGTGTCCACGTCAGGTTTGTCTCCACGGTGAGTGTGTGTCCACGTCAGGTCTGTCTCCACGGTGAGTGTGTGTCCACGTCAAGTCTGTCTCCACGGTGAGTGTGTGTCTGTGTCAGGTCTGTCTCCACGGTGAGTGTGTGTCCACGTCAGGTCTGTCTCCACGGTGAGTGTGTGTCCACATCAGGTCTGTCTCCACGGTGAGTGTGTTTCCACGGTGACTGTGTGTGTGTCCACGTCAGGTTTGTCTCCACGGTGAGTGTGTGTCCACGTCAGGTCTGTCTCCACGGTGAGTGTGTGTCCACGTCAAGTCTGTCTCCACGGTGAGTGTGTGTCTGCGTAAGGTCTGTCTCCACGGTGAGTGTGTGTCCACGTCAGGTCTGTCTCCACGGTGAGTGTGTGACCACGTCAAGTCTGTCTCCACGGTGAGTGTGTGTCCACGTCAAGTCTGTCTCCACGGTGAGTGTGTGTCCGCGTCAGGTCTGTCTCCACGGTGAGTGTGTGTCCACGTCAGGTCTGTCTCCACGGTGAGTGTGTGTCCACGTCAGGTCTGTCTCCACGGTGAGTGTGTGTCCACGTCAAGTCTGTCTCCACGGTGAGTGTGTGTCCACGTCAAGTCTGTCTCCACGGTGAGTGTGTGTCCACGTCAGGTCTGTCTCCACGGTGAGTGTGTGTCCACGTCAGGTCTGTTTCCACGGTGAGTGTGTGTCCACGTCAAGTCTGTCTCCACGGTGAGTGTGTGTCCACGTCAAGTCTGTCTCCACGGTGAGCGTGTGTGTGTCGATGTCAAGTCTGTCTCCACGGTGAGTGTGTGTGTGTGTCGATGTCAAGTCTGTCTCCACGGTGAGCGTGTGTGTGTGTCCACGTCAACTCTGTCTCCACAGTGAGTGTGTGTGTGTGTCCACGTCAAGTCTGTCTCCACGGTGAGTGTGTGTGTGTGTGTCCATTCAGTCTTGACGGTGTGTGTCGACGTCAAGTCTGTCTCCAGTGAGTGTGATGAGCTTGGGTGCCAAGCAGACATTACTAATCAAATCAGGATCTGTGGCCTACGCAGTGGATCGATCTGATTTTGTCCACTTAACCTGTGTAGACAACTGTAGACAGCAGTGCAGACACTTAACCTGTGTAGACAACTGTAGACAGCAGTACAGACACTTAACCTGTGTAGACAACTGTAGACAGCAGTACAGACACTTAACCTGTGTAGACAACTGTAGACAGCAGTACAGACACTTAACCTGTGTAGACAACTGTAGACAGCAGTACAGACACTTAACCTGTGTAGACAACTGTAGACAGCAGTGCAGACACTTAACCTGTGTAGACAACTGTAGACAGCAGTACAGACACTTAACCTGTGTAGACAACTGTAGACAGCAGTACAGACACTTAACCTGTGTAGACAACTGTAGACAGCAGTACAGACACTTAACCTGTGTAGACAACTGTAGACAGCAGTACAGACACTTAACCTGTGTAGACAACTGTAGACAGCAGTACAGACACTTAACCTGTGTAGACAACTGTAGACAGCAGTACAGACACTTAACCTGTGTAGACAACTGTAGACAGCAGTACAGACACTTAACCTGTGTAGACAACTGTAGACAGCAGTACAGACACTTAACCTGTGTAGACAACTGTAGACAGTAGTACAGACACTTAACCTGTGTAGACAACTGTAGACAGCAGTACAGACACTTAACCTGTGTAGACAACTGTAGACAGCAGTACAGACACTTAACCTGTGTAGACAACTGTAGACAGCAGTACAGACACTTAACCTGTGTAGACAACTGTAGACAGCAGTACAGACACTTAACCTGTGTAGACAACTGTAGACAGCAGTACAGACACTTAACCTGTGTAGACAACTGTAGACAGTAGTACAGACACTTCCCAATGCCTTCGCTGCTCATTACCGTTTACCGTTTACCGTTTAAAGTCGGGGATGAACCCTTCTCCTACACTGGAGCCTTTTCACCTCAACGTCTCAGTCATTAGTCTTTCTTTGTTGTTCAAAATAGCACTCTGATGTTGGGGATTACATGAGAGGAACAATACAGGAACGGAGAGAGAGAACAGGACTAGAGATAGAATACAGGACTAGAGAGAGAATACAGGACTAGAGATAGAATACAGGACCGGAGAGAGAATACAGGACCGGAGAGAGAATACAGGACCTGAGAGAGAATACAGGACCAGAGAGAGAATACAGGACTAGAGAGAGAATACAGGACTGGAGAGAGAATACAGGACTAGAGAGAGAATACAGGACTAGAGAGAGAATACAGGACTAGAGAGAGAATACAGGACTAGAGACAGAATACAGGACTAGAGACAGAACACAGGACTAGAGAGAGAATACAGGACCAGAGAGAGAATACAGGACTAGAGAGAGAATACAGGACTAGAGAGAGAATACAGGACTAGAGAGAGAATACAGAACTGGAGACAGAATACAGGACCAGAGAGAGAATACAGGACCAGAGAGAGAATACAGGACCAGAGAGAAAATACAGGACCAGAGAGAGAATACAGGACTAGAGAGAGAATACAGGACTAGAGAGAGAATACAGGACCAGAGAGAGAATACAGGACCAGAGAGAGAATACAGGACTAGAGACAGAATACAGGACCAGAGAGAGAATACAGGACTAGAGAGAGAATACAGGACTAGAGAGAGAATACAGGACTAGAGAGAGAATACAGGACTAGAGAGAGAATACAGGACTAGAGAGAGAATACAGGACTGGAGAGAGAATACAGGACTGGAGAGAGAATACAGGACCGGAGAGAGAATACAGGACCGGAGAGAGAATACAGGACCGGAGAGAGAATACAGGACCGGAGAGAGAATACAGGACCGGAGAGAGAATACAGGACCGGAGAGAGAATACAGGACCGGAGAGAGAATACAGGACCGGAGAGAGAATACAGGACCGGAGAGAGAATACAGGACCGGAGAGAGAATACAGGACCGGAGAGAGAATACAGGACCGGAGAGAGAATACAGGACCGGAGAGAGAATACAGGACCGGAGACAGAATACAGGACCGGAGAGAGAATACAGGACCAGAGAGAGAACAGGACTAGAGAGAGAATACAGGACCGGAGAGAGAGCCCGGTTTCAATCAGAGCCCAGGATCAATCCGAGCACAGCATCAATCAGAGCCCCCCAGCATCGATCAGAGCCCCCCAGCATCGATCAGAGCCCCCCATGGTCAATCCGAGCCCCCCAGCATCGATCAGAGCCCCCCAGCATCGATCAGAGCCTCCCCAGCATCGATCCGAGCCTCCCCAGCATCGACCCGAGCCCCCCCAGCATCGATCCGAGCCCCCCCAGCATCGATCCGAGCCCCCCAGGATCGATCAGAGCCCCCCAGCATCGATCCAATACTATGGCATACTACACTATACTATACCATACCATACTATACTATACTCTACAATACTACACCATACTATACAATACTATACCATACAATATTATACCATGCAATACAATACTATACCATGCAATACTATACAACACTATACTATACCATAACATACTATACCACAATATACCATACCATACCATACTATACTACACTATACCATACCATACTATACTACACTATACCATACCATACTATACTACACTATACTATACAATACTATACCATACCACACAATACTATACTTCACTATGCCATACTATACTACACTATACTATACAATACTATACCATACTATACTGTACCATACTATACTATATTATACCATAATATACCATACCATACTATACCATACAATACTGTACCATGCAATACTATACAACGCTATACTATACCATAACATACTATAATATACCATACAATACTACACTATATACCATGACATACTACACTATACCATGCTATACTATACTGTCCAATACTATACAATACTATACCATACAATACTATATCATGCAATACTATACTATACCATGCAATATTATACAATACATACAATGCAATACTATACTATATAATACTATACAATACCATACACACTATACCATACTATACTATATCATACAATACTATGCTATACCATACCATACTAAATGGTGCAATACAATACTATACCATACAATACTACACCATGCAATACTTTACAATACGATACAATACAATACTATACTACATAATACTACAGTAGACTATACAGTACCATACAATACAATGCCATACACTACTATGCTATACAATACCATACAATACTATACTATACCGTACTCAACTATATCATACGATACAATACTATACAATGCAATACTATCCCATGCAATACTATACGATACCATACCATACTATACCATGCAATACCATACAATACTATAACATACCGTACTCTACTAAACCATACAATACTATGCTATACAATACCATACATTTACATTTACATTTTAGTCATTTAGCAGACGCTCTTATCCAGAGCGACTTACAGTAGAGTGCATACATTTTATTACATTTTACATACTGAGACAAGGATATCCCTACCGGCCACACCCTCCCTAACCCGGACGATGCTATGCCAATTGTGTGTCGCCCCACGGACCTCCCGGTTGCGACCGGCTGCGACAGAGCCTGGGCGCGAACCCAGCCCATACAATACTATACTGTACTCTACTATATCATTCTACACAATACAATACTATCTAATGCAATACTATACCGTACCATACTATACCATGCTCTACTATACAATACTATGCTATACAATACCATACAATACTATACTGTACCATACTATACCATGCTCTACTATACAATACTATGCTATACAATACCATACCGTACTATACAATACAATACCATACCATAATATACTATAATGTACTATACAATACTATACCATTCAAAATACTACTATACCCCGCAATACCACACCATACTGCACAATACTAGACTGTACCGTACAACACTATACTACGCAATACCATACCATACCATGCTATACTACAGGGCCCTTCCCCCACGGTATATTGTCACCCAGATGAGGTGGGGACAGGGCAGGTCATGCACGGATCGTTGTTACAGCGTGACTGACATTTAAACTCAATGTTCCCCACGTCAGCAATCCACAACGAATGGATTCCATCTGTCTCCATATTCCATAGTCTCTGTAAATCCTTCCATCTGTCTCCATATTCCATAGTCTCTGTAAATCCTTCCATCTGTCTCCATATTCCATAGTCTCTGTAAATCCTTCCATCTGTCTCCATATTCCATAGTCTCTGTAAATCCTTCCATCTGTCTCCATATTCCATAGTCTCTGTAAATCCTTCCATCTGATGTCGGTCTTAAAGAGGCTAGTCAGGTGCAGATTGGAGATTTGTCACCCTGCCAGGCTGTCACACAGGTCCTTCTAAATTTAGGAGGATAAATAAATCTATTAAATGTAATTTACTCAAGATAATCCACACATGTTCTACCATTGTCGTCAGTCGTCTGTCCCAGAGAGTCAGACATCAGAACCCCTCAGGTAGACGTTCCCTATAATCCTCTGTCCCGGTTGTTAGACTGTAGATTGGAGTTAAAATGTCTCTCACTCACAGATGAACCTCAACCTGAAATGAATCAGAACTTATAACCTTCTTTTACTTCCTGCTTCCTGTGTTCAGGAGGAGATCAGCCCATTGGAGAATGCCATGGAGACGATGCAACTGACCAATGAGAAGATCAGCAACATGGTGCAGCGTCACCTGAACGACACCAACCTTCCCATCAACCCCCTCTCCATGCTGCTCAACGGCATCGTGGACCCGGCTGTCATGGGCGGTTTCACCAACTACGAGAAGGTACTGTGTGTGTGTGTGTGTGTGTGTGTGTGTGTGTGTGTGTGTGTGTGTGTGTGTGTGTGTGTGTGTGTGTGTGTGTGTGTGTGTGTCATCATGAGTGGGTCTACCTTACTTAGCTAATGAACACAGCTTTAGTTATTTATTGTGAACCGAACATAACAACCATAGTTTGGTTGAACTATCTGATCTGTCTATCTATCTGATGGTGGTTTTGGAACGTCTTCCCCATGTAGAACAATACAACCTTCATACAGAAGACAAAAGATGGTTTCTGTAAGAAGTTCTGACTTCCCCTCTCTCTCTCCCCTCTTCACCCTTTCTCTCCTCTCTCCTCCTCTCTCCTGTCCTCCCTCTCCTCTCTTCGCTCTTCTCCCCCTCTCCTCTCTCCGTTCCTCCCCCCCTTTCTCCTCTCTCCCCTCTCTCTCCCTCTCTCCTCTCCCCCCCTCTCTCCTCTCCTCTTTCCTCTCTCCCCCCTCTCTCTCCTATCTCCCCCTTTCTCCTCTCTCCCCCTCTCCTCTCTCCACCCTCTCTCCTCTCCACTTTCCTCTCTCTTGTCTCCTCTCTCCAGGCATTCTTCACAGAGAAGTACCAGGGGGATCACCCTGAGGACCAGGAGAAACTGGACAAACTGAAAGACCTCATCGCATGGCAGGTTAGACTCACACACACACAAACCACTCTACCACACTCCAGGACTACACACACTCTCTCTCTCACACGCACGCACGCACGCACGCACGCACGCACGCACGCACGCACGCACGCACGCACACACACACACACACACACACACACACACACACACACACACACACACACACACACACACACACACACACACACACACACACACACACACACACACACACACACACACACACACACACACACACACACACACACACACCACTCTACCACACTCCAGGACTGTGGAGAGTGATAGAGTGTTGCACCCTCCCCAACTGACTGAAACACACACTCTCTCTCTCTCTCTCTCTCTCACTCACTCACTCACAAACTCCTGTGTTCCAATGGCGCGTTGTGTTAGATAATCCAAGTTTATAATTTTAAAAGGCTAATTGACCATTAGAAAACCCTTTTTTGATTATGTTAGCACAGCTGAAAACTGTTGTTCTGATTAAAGAAGCAATAAAACTGGCCTTCTTTAGACTAGTTGAGTATCTGGAGCATAAGCATTTGTGGGTTCGATTACAGGCTCAAAATGGCCAGAAACAAATAACTTTCTTCTGAAACTCATCAGTTTATTCTTGTTCTGAGAAATGAAGGCTGTTCCATGCGAGAAATTTAAGATCTCGTACAACGTTCTATACTACTCCCTTCAAAGAATAGCACAAACTGGCCCTAACCAGAATATAAAGAGGAGTGGAGGCTCCGGTGCACACCTGAGCAAGAGGACAAGTACATTAGTGTGTCTAGTTTGAGAACCAGACGCCTCACAAGTCTTCAACTGGCAGCTTCATGAAATAGTACACGCAAAACACCAGTCTCAACGTCAACAGTGAAGAGACGACTCTGGGATGCTGGCCTTCTAGGCAGAGTTCCTCTGTCCAGTGTCTGTGTTCTTTTGCCCGTCTTAAACTTTTGTTTTTATTGGTCGCACTGCTTCCTAATCGCTTAAATGCTTCAAATTGAAGCCAGCCGCACCAATTTGTTGGAGGAAACACCCTCCAAATGGCGACCGAAGTCAGCTTGCAGGCGCGCGGCCCGCCACAAGGAGTCGCTAGGCCACGATGAGACAAGTAAATCCAGGCTTGCCCAAACCCTCCCCTAACCCGAACGATGCTGGGCCAATTGTGCACCGGTCCATGGGTTTCCCGGTCAGATCCTTACGACCATCCCCGTCCACAATGCACTAACAAAACCAGAACTTACTTGAAGGTAACAGCGCTCTGTTTCCCCTAGTGACCAGTTTCCACGTCATCTCCCGACGTCCTCAGACATGGATGGACGTCAAATACTGACTTGTATCGCGAGTCACCTGTCTGTTTAAAACAATTCCACATGTTAAAACAATTCCACATGTTAAAACAATTCCACATGTTAAAACAATTCCACATGTTAAAACAATTCCACATGTTAGCTTAGTAGAAACCCAGGACCGGGACCGTAGACCTTACGGGGTTTTAATTAAGACGGACACGAAGATGCATCGAGGCAACCCATCAGAATGGTTAACCCCACATGTGCACCAGTGGAGGTTGGTGTCACTTTAAATTGGAGGACAGGCTCATTGTAATGGCTGCAATGGAAGGAATGATCCCGTCCTCTGATTTCTCTGTCCACCAGCCCCCACTGATATGTATGTTTATATGGTATAAAACCTGACTTGTCTGAACAATAAACTGGGAGGATGGGGATTACTATGTATGTTGTGTATGTCTTCTGGCCCTGTGGTCCCCGCCACTGTAAAAACACTGCAGCAGAACAATGTCTCTGAAGAGGGTTATCTATTTAGAGAACAGAACACACAGGCTATGCCGTGCGTGAAAAGCCTTATCCCGTAGCCAATAGGTAATTGCCTGAGGTTACTCGGGCAAAAAAAACGTTTAGCTTTGAAAAACAGATTAAAAAAAACATTGTGTCACAGATTGATTCTAACTGGGCCGTATATAAGAATATGATATGATATATGTGAATGTGTGTAAATACTATTTTTGTTGTCTATTAGTTCATATATATATACACATACAGTGCCTTCGGAAAGTATTCAGACCCTTTGACCCTTTGACCCGTTACAGCCTTATTCTAAAATGGTTTAGATTTTTTTTTAAATATCTCATCAATCTACACACAATATCCCATAATGACAAAGCAAAAACGGGTTTTTAGAAAGGTTTGCAAATGTATATAAAATGAAATAAAACGACACCATATTTACATAAGTATTCAGACCCTTTGCAATGAAACTCGAAATTGAGTTCAGGTGCATCCTGTTTCCATTGATCATCTTTGAGATGTTTCTACAACTTGATTGGAGTCCACTTGTGGTAAATTCAATTGATTGGACATGATTTGGAAAGGCACACACCTGTCCGTATAAGGTCCTACAGTTGACAGTGCATGTCAGAGCAAAAACCAAGCCAGGAGGTTGAAGGAATTGTCCGTAGAGCTCTGAGACAGGATTGTGTCGAGGCACAGATCTGGGGAAGGGTACCAACACATTTCTGCAGCATTGAAGGTCCCCAAGAACACAGTGGCCTCCATCATTCTTAAATGGAAGACGTTTGGAACAGCCAAGACTCTTCCTAGAGCTGGCCGCCCGGCCAAACTGAGCAATCGGGGGAGAAGGGCCTTGGTCAGGGAGGTGACCAAGAACCTGATGGTCACTCTGACAGAGCTCTAGAGTTCCGACAGCCTGCTTAGAGTTCGCCAACAGGCACCTAAAGACTCTGACCACGATAAACCAGATTCTCTGGTCTGATGAAACCAAGATTGAACTCTTTGGCCTGAATGCCTACTGTGACGTCTGGAGGAAACCTGGCACCATCCCTACGGTGAAGCGTGGTGGTGGCAGCATCATGCTGTGGGGATGTTTTTCAGCGGCAGGGGCTGGGAGACTAGTCAGGATCGAGGCAAAGATGAACGGAGCAAAGTACAGAGAGATCCTTGATGAAAACCTACTCCAGAGTGCTCAGAACCTCAGACTGGGGCGAAGGTTCACCTTCCAACAGGACAACACCCCTAAGCACACAGCCAAGACAATACAGGAGTGGCTTCAGGACAAGTCTCTGAATATCCTTCAGTGGCCTAGACAGAGCCCGGGCTTGAACCCGATCGAACATCTCTGAAGAGACCTGAAAATAACTGCGCAGCAATGCTCCACATACAACCTGACAGAGCTTGAGAGGATCTGCAGAGAAGAATTGGAGAAACTCCCCAAATACAGTTGTGCCAAGCTTGTAGCGTCCTAACCAAGAAGACTCAAGGCTGTAATCGCTGCCAAATGTGTTTCAACAAAGTACTGAGTACAGGTTCTGAATACTATCTCCTTTTTCTTTTTTTATAAATGAGTAAAAATGTGAATTTGTTTTGCTGTGTCATTATGGGGTATTGTGATGTCATTATGGGGTATTGTGATGTCATTATGGCGTATTGTGATGTCATTATGGGGTATTGTGATGTCATTATGGGGTGTTGTGATGTCTTTATGGGGTGTTGTGATGTCATTATGGGGTATTGTGATGTCTTTATGGGGTGTTGTGATGTCATTATGGGGTATTGTGATGTCATTATGGGGTGTTGTGATGTCTTTATGGGGTGTTGTGATGTCATTATTTGGTATTGTGATGTCATTATGGGGTATTGTGTGTAGATTGAGGGGGGGGGGGGACTATTTAATCAATTTTAGAACAAGGCTCTAAGATAACAAAATGTGGAAAAGACTAAAGGGGTCTGAATACTTTCCAAAGGCACTGTAGCTTGTATTTTAATTTTTTATAAAAAATTGTATGTAATAACTTATGTTGCTCTTGTCTAGAACTGTTCTGTACTTTGTCATGTATTTGTACCACAGGAAGAGTAGCTGCTGCATGTGCAGTAGGTAATGAGGACCCTAATAAACTAAATGAATCCCCTCGGAACACAACACAGAACCTGTGTTTGTTAAAGTTCCATGGAGAAGCATTCTATAGTTCTAAAGCCTTCTACAGTTCTAAAACCTTCAACAGTTCTAAAACCTACAGTTCTAAAACCTTCTACAGTTCTAAAACCTTCTACAGTTCTAAAACCTACAGTTCTAAAGCCTTCTACAGTTCTAAAGCCTTCTACAGTTCTAAAACCTTCTACAGTTCTAAAACCTTCTACAGTTCAAAAGCCTTCTACAGTTCTAAAACCTTCTACAGTTCTGAAGCCTTCAACAGTTATAAAACCTTCTACAGTTCTAACACCTTCTACAGTTCTAAAACTTTCTACAGTTCTAAAGCGTTCTACAGTTTTAAAACCTTCTGCAGTTCTAAAACCTTCTACAGTTCTAAAACTTTCTACAGTTCTAAAGCGTTCTACAGTTTTAAAACCTTCTACAGTTCTAAAACCTTCTGCAGTTCTAAAACCTTCTACAGTTCTAAAACCTTCTACAGTTCTAAAACCTTCTACAGTTCTAAAACCTTCTACAGTTCTAAAACCTTCTACAGTTCTAAAGCCTTCTACAGTTCTAAAGCCTTCTACAGTTCTAACACCTTCTACAGTTCTAACACCTTCTACAGTTCTAAAACCTTCTACAGTTCTAAAACCTTCTACAGTTCTAAAACCTTCTACAGTTCTAAAGCCTTCTACAGTTCTAAAGCCTTCTACAGTTCTAACACCTTCTACAGTTCTAACACCTTCTACAGTTCTAACACCTTCTGCAGTTCTAAAACCTTCTACAGTTCTAAAACCTTCTACAGTTCTAAAACCTTCTACAGTTCTAAAACCTTCTACAGTTCTAAAACCTTCTACAGTTCTAAAACCTTCTACAGTTTTAAAACCTTCTACAGTTTTAAAACCAATCTGATTGATTGATTGATAAACCCTTCTACAGTTCTAAAACCTACAGTTCAAAAATGTTCTACAGTTCAAAAGCCTTCTACAGTTGTAAAACCTTCTACAGTTCTAAAACCTTCTACAGTTCTAAAACCTACAGTTCTAAAACCTTCTACAGTTCTAAAGCCTTCTACAGTTCTAAAACCTTCTACAGTTCTAAAACATTCTACAGTTCTAAAACCTACAGTTCTAAAACCTACAGTTCTAAAACCTTCGACAGTTCTAAAGCCTTCTACAGTTCTAAAACCTTCTACAGTTTGAAAACCTTCTACAGGGTCTAAACCTTCTACAGGTTCTAAACCTTCAGTTCTAAAACCTTCTACAGTTCTAAAACCTTCTATAGTTCTAAAAACTTCTACAGTTCTAAAACCTTCTACAGTTCTAAAACCTTCTACAGTTCTAAAACCTTCTACAGTTCTAAAACCTTCTACAGTTCTAAAACCTTCTACAGTTCTAAAACCGTCTACAGTTCTAAAGCCTTCTACAGTTCTAAAACCTTTTACAGTTCTAAAGCCTTCTACAGTTCTAAAGCCTTCTACAGTTCTAAAACCTTCTACAGTTCTAAAACCTTCTACAGTTCTAAAACCTTCTACAGTTCTAAAACCTTCTACAGTTCTAAAGCCTTCTACAGTTCTAAAACCTTCTAAAACCTACAGTTCTAAAACCTACAGTTCTAAAACCTTCTACAGTTCTAAAACCTTCTGAAACCTACAGTTCTAAAACCTACAGTTCTAAAACCTTCTACAGTTCTAAAACCTTCTACAATTCATAAACATTCTACAGTATTAAAGCGTTCTACAGTTCTAAAACCTTCTACAGTTCTAAAACCTTCTACAGTTCATAAACATTCTACAGTATTAAAGCGTTCTACAGTTCTAAACCTACATTTCTAAAACCTTCTACAGTTCTAAACCTACAGTTCTAAAACCTTCTACAGTTCTAAACCTACAGTTCTAAAACCTTCTACAGTTCTAAACCTACAGTTCTAAAGCCTTCTACAGTTCTAAACCTACAGTTCTAAAACCTTCTACAGTTCTAAACCTACAGTTCTAAAGCCTTCTACAGTTATAAAACCTTCTACAGTTCTAAAGCCTTCTACAGTTCTAAACCTACAGTTCTAAAACCTTCTACAGTTCTAAACCTACAGTTCTAAAACCTTCTACAGTTCTAAACCTACAGTTCTAAAGCCTTCTACAGTTATAAAACCTTCTACAGTTCTAAAGCCTTCTACAGTTCTAAACCTACAGTTCTATAACCTTCTACAGTTCTAAAACCTTCTACAGTTCTAAAGCCTTCTACAGTTCTAAAGCCTTCTACAGTTATAAAACCTTCTACAGTTATAAAACCTTCTACAGTTATAAAACCTTCTACAGTTCTAAAACCTTCTACAGTTCTAAAGCTTTCTACAGTTCTAAAACATTCTACAGTATTAAAGCGTTCTACAGTTCTAAAACATTCTACAGTATTAAAACCTTCTACAGTTCTAAAACATTCTACAGTATTAAAGCGTTCTACAGTTCTAAAACATTCTACAGTATTAAAACCTTCTACAGTTCTAAAACATTCTACAGTTCTAAAACATTCTACAGTTCTAAAACATTCTACAGTTCTAAAACATTCTACAGTTCTAAAACATTCTACAGTTCTAAAACATTCTACAGTTCTAAAACATTCTACAGTTCTAAAACATTCTACAGTTCTAAAACATTCTACAGTTCTAAAACATTCTACAGTATTAAAGCATTCTACAGTTCTAAAACATTCTACAGTATTAAAACCTTCTACAGTTCTAAAACATTCTACAGTTCTAAAACATTCTACAGTTCTAAAACATTCTACAGTTCTAAAACATTCTACAGTT